>NW_022142087.1:0-18856 GCF_007565055.1 Rhinopithecus roxellana | reverse complement strand
ACCGGCGGGGGGGCTGTATGGAGGGATGAGAGAGAGATATAGATATATATAGATGAGAGATATAGATAGAATATATAAGAGAATATATTAGATGTAATATTATTATATGTAATATAGTATATGTAATAGATGTTATATGTAAGATATTGTTAATGTAATATATATATATATGTAATATATATGTTATATGTAATATATAGTAATCTATATGTTATATGTAATATATATGTCTTGTAATATTATTATATGTAATATATATTATATGTAATATATGTAATATATGTTATATGTAATATATATCACACACATTAAAAATCTGAAAAAACATATATCAAACTATTAACAGTGTTATTCTTAGAGTGTTTGAAGGATAGATTTTCACTATTTTACTTCTTTTTATTGTATATTATATAAATTTTCTGAATTAGTCCTCTTAATTTGAAATTTTAATTTTTTAATCTTTAAATTTCCTTTTAATTAAGAAAAATTAAGGCAAAGGACTATTTAGGGGAGGGATCTTTCTCCTTGAAGGAAAGGGGCTGCTGCCGTCACTTTGAAGTAAATAAAGACAAAGTACGTCTAGGTCAGAGGCCATACACTGTGGTTGGTGGACCACACATGGCCTGCCCCTATTTTGTTATAAATAAATTTGCATTGGAACATAGCAGCCTCCCTCATATAAACAATGAAGTTCTATAGGTTGTGACGAAGACTAGATAGCTTGCAAAGTCAAGAATGTGTATTATCTGGCCCTTTACAAAAAGACATTAGCCAATCCCAGCTCTAGATTTATATTTACCTCTGAGATGGAGTATTGTAAGAATACCAGCTCCATTAGAACACCAACTCATAAATTCAAACTCTCAGAGGAAGGGAAAAAGGTAAAGGCTAAATTATTTGTAAACTCTAAAAGTTGAAATCACAAACGCACCTCTTTATCGAGATTTTTTTTTTTTTTTTTAAGACAGTCTCGCTCTGTCACCCGGCTGGAGTGTGGTGGTAAAATCTTGGCTCACTGCAGCCTCCACTCCTGGGTTCAAGTCATTCCTGCCTCAGCCTCCAAGGGGCTGGGACTATAGGCGCCCGCCACCATGCCTGGCTAATTTTTGTATTTTTAGTAGAGATGGGATTTCACCATGTTTGCCAGGCTGACTTGAACTCCTGACCTCAGGTGATCCACCCATCTCGGCCTCCCAAAGTGCTGGGATTATAGGCATGAGCCATGAGCCCAACCAAGACCTGCTTTATTCATCCAATGTGAGTCATCCTAACACAGTCCTGCCTGTCATTCTTGGCTGATTTTCTTCAAAGAATTTATCGCTGATTGATACATTCTCATTTGTTGTTTACATCGGCCTTTCTCATCACAACCTAAGAGCCATGAGAACAGGAATCATCTCATTCTTATTCGTCACTAATCCCCAGTGCCTAGAACACAGCCTGGCACATAGTGAGTGCTCAATAACATTTGACGAATGAATGATGAGTCAATCAATCAATCGTGATTCAGTGGCAAAATTTGTATGTCAGGGTAAGGAGGGATAACGATGCACTCAATAGCAATAGGAAACAGACTCCAAAGGTAAAGAAAAAGAGCAGTCAGTGAACAGTCCATAAACATCTTGAAGATGAACTAAAATGCTTAGTAATTGTGTACATGTGACTTCTATTTTCAGTTGAATTCAAAAATAACATAGAGAGAAATGAAAGAAATGTCTGCCCTGGGGGAAGAGACTGCAATGAGATGTAGCAGTGTCAGGGCTGGGGTGGAGGAGATTATTATGGTTTGTTTAAGGCAGGTCTCAGGGTCTTCACCTCAAGGGCAAGGTGGAAAGACATGGGGAATTCAAGCATGTTCCTTTCTGAGGTTCAGGCACAGTCAGTGGCTCAGAGGAGGAAGGAAGTGGCTGAAGGTCCAAGCTGAAAATCTTCCCTTTCTCTTTTTTGTTTGTTTAATCACACAGCAGGTGGGACCCAGCAAATCCCCAAGGACAGCCCACTCCCCTCAGCATACACAGTGCAAAGAGGGCTATAAACTGAGGAACTGTGTCCAAGAGGAGCCGGTCCCCTGGGGGAATCCCAGTCCTGGAGACATAAGAGGGGTACCACAGGGCTCTCTTTTCCTCTACTCCATTCATCCCTCTGAGGGCAAATTGGATTATCAAATACCTGGGGGTAATTATCAACTACTTACAAGCCGTCCTCACACGCATTCTGTCTCCTTCCTGAAGGGAGTGGTCCTTCACTTTTCCAGACAGAGAGATAGATGACAGGCTGAGAGTCTGGAAACCTTGAAAGAGATGAGATTGTTTTGCCCGAGAACACAGAGAAAAGAGATAAAGGAAATGTGAAACCTTCCTCTTTGGAAAGAAAGCATATATGTCTCCTGGGAATTTTTATTAGGCTTTGCCATAGATCAAAACTACCTCCCTGGGACACAGACAGCTTTTCAGTCTCCCCAAGAAATTTTCAGTAAAATTGTCATTACTCATTAATCCTTTGTCGCACTGGATTTTTGGGAAATGATAACAAAGTTCCTGCCTCAAGGTGGGTGTGTAGGGTCAAGAACAGAGACTACTCATGGTGCCCAGTCACATCTGAGTTACAAGAATAGCCTATTGTATTCTGCGGCCCTGGAGTTCTTATCTCTGCCTCGATGAAATGCAGAAAAATGTGCAACCCTGAAATACAGAGAGACCCATTCACTCTCCTAGGTGAAACCAGAAAGGCTTGTACTGTTTTAGAAACAAATTAACTCCCAGTTGGCTAGCAGATACCAACCGGAAAACAACAACTCATTCAAAGATAAATTAATCCTTTGTACAAATAGCCCAACTTGAATACCAAAACTAGTGCAGACCCACATCCATTTACAGTTTCTTCAGACTTTGTTCAATATGCCTCATTCTCTCAACTGAACAATCTAATTGTCTAAAACAACCTGCATCTATAATACTCAAATCCTGGATTTTTCTTAACTATTTCACTGTAGTTCCTCCCCCGGGCAGATACACTGTACCTGACTGACTAGTTTCCAACCAGAGAAGGGAACAGTTGTATGCCCAAATGTACAGTTTACAACCTTAAAGGAATCCAATTCAGAGATTCCTATTTTTACCATCTCCAGGTCTGCTTTTTTCTGCAGCATCGGCTTCTCTCATCTATTGCTTTTCCCATGGGTTATGTGGTATTTATACCATCTCAATTTGAACCTCCAGGAAATTCACAACACAGATGTGCAGATTTACCTTTCCCCTCGGAACTGCACTCCCTAATCAGACTTAGCTGCCTCCACTGTAGTGATCCATCTGGATTCAGACCCGACTTTCCAGTATTTCCTCCAGGTTTTCAGCAGGTGCCTCTTCCTCCTCACCTGAGTCAGCTGGTCCTTCCACTTTCTATTTGTTGCTGGGGTTTAAGGGAGGGAGAGTAAGAGGGTGGCAGAGTGCATACATGACAGTAGTAAAAAGTTGCACATAAAAAGGGTATAAAGTGAATGCCCTACTCATGTGTCCCCTGGCCAGGGTAACCAATGTTAACATTTTGTCACATGTCTGATAGACCTTTATGTATATATAGTTTATGCAAACGCACACATGCACACACACAACATGTACATGCACACAACACACTCACACACCATACACCTGCAGGATCATATTGGATATCTGGTTATGTGACTGGCTTTTTTTTACTTGCGGTATATTCATTCATTCCTAACACATTTAATGAGCATCTATTCTCTTTCAGTGCCTTCTAGGCCCTGGGAACATATCAGTGAACAAACAGACAATTCTTGTCCTCAAGGATCTTGCATTCTTGTGAAGAAGGTGGACAAGAAAAACTAAGTAAGCAGATGGATTATCATATGGCAATGTATTCGTCTGTTCTCACGCTGCTGATAAAGACATACCCGAGACTGGGTGATTTATAAAGGAAAGAGGTTTAATGGACTCACAGTTCCACATGGCTGGGGAGGCCTCACAATCATGGCAGAAGACGAAAGAAGAGCAAGGTATGTCTTACATGGTGGCAGGCAAGAGAGATGAGAACCAAGCAAAAGGGATTTCCCCTTATAAAACCATCAAATCTCGCCTGGCACGGTGGCTCATGCCTGTAATCCCAATACTTTGGGGGGCCATGGTGGGCAGATCACCTGAGGTCAGGAGTTCAAGACCAGCCTGACCAACATGGTGAAACCCCATCTCTACTAAAAATACAAAAATTAACCAGACATGGTGGTGGGTGCCTGTAATCCCAACTGCTCAGGAGGCTGAGGCAGGAGAATCACTTGAACCCGGGAGACGGAGGTTGCAGTGAGCCAAGATGATGCTATTGCACTCCAGCCTGGGTGACAGAGTAAGACTCTGTCTCAAAAAAGTAAATACATACAATAAAGTTTTTAAAAAAACATCAAATCTCATGAGACTTATCACTGCCATGAGAATAGTATGAAGGAAACTGCCCCTATGATTCAATTACCTCCCACTGGTCCCTCCCACAACACATGGAAAATATGAGAGCTACAATTCAACATGAGATTTGGGTGAGGACACAGCCAAACCACATTAGTAATAAGTGCTATAAAAAATAGGAGAAGGAAGATTGGAAGTGGGATGTTGCTATTTCAATGATACTTTTAAAAGTTTCTCTGGGGGGGCGGAGCAAGATGGCCGAATAGGAACAGCTCCAGTCTCCAACTCCCAGCGCAAGCGACACAGAAGATGGGTGATTTCTGCGTTTTCAACTGAGGTACTGGGGACATCTCACTAGGGAGTGCCGGACAATCGGTGCTGGTCAGCTGCTGCAGCCTGACCAGCGAGAGCTGAAGCAGGGCGAGGCATTGCCTCACCTGAGAAGTGCAAGGGGAAAGAGAATCCGTTTTCCTAGCCAGGGGAACTGAGACACACAACACCTGGAAAATCGGGTAACTCCCACCCCAATACTGCGCTTTAAGCAACGGCGCACCAGAAGAATATATCCCTCACCTTGCCAGGAGGGTCCCACGCCCACGGAGCCTCCCTCATTGTTAACACAGCAGTCTGCAGCAATCTAACCGCAAGGCAGCAGCAAGGCTGGGGGACGGGTGCCCGCCATTGCTGGCTTAAGTAGGTAAACAAAGCTGCTGGGAAGCTCGAACTGGGTGGAGCTCACAGCAGCTCAAGGAAACCTGCCTGTCTCTATAGACTCCACCTCTGGGGCAGCGGCAGCAAAAAACAACAGGGGAACAGCAGAGGCCTGAGCAGACGCGAACGACTCTGTCTGACAGCTTTGAAGAGAGCAGTGGATCTCCCAACACGGAGGTTGAGATCTGAGAACGGACAGACTGCCTGCTCAAGTGGGTCCCTGACCCCTGAGTAGCCTAACTGGGAGACATCCCCCACTAGGGGCAGTCTGACACCCCACACCTCACAGGGTGGAGTACACCCCTGAGAGGAAGCTTCCAAAGTAAGAATCAGACAGGTACACTCGCTGTTCAGCAATATTCTATCTTCTGCAACCTCTGCTGCTGATACCCAGGCAAACAGGGTCTGGAGTGGACCTCAAGCAATCTCCAACAGACCTATAGCTGAGGGTCCTGACTGTCAGAAGGAAAACTATCAAACAGGAAGGACACCTATACCAAAACCCCATCAGTACGTCACCATCATCAAAGACCAGAGACAGATAAAACCACAAAGATGGGGAAAAGCAGGGCAGAAAAGCTGGAAATTCAAAAAATAAGAGCGCATCTCCCCCTGCAAAGGAGCGCAGCCCATCGCCAGCAACGGATCAAAGCTGGTCAGAGAATGACTTTGACGAGATGAGAGAAGAAGGCTTCAGTCCATCAAACTTCTCAGAGCTAAAGGAGGAATTACGTACCCAGCGCAAAGAAACTAAAAATCTTGAAAAAAGAGTGGAAGAATTGACAGCTAGACTAATTAATGCAGAGAAGATCATAAACGAAATGACAGAGATGAAAACCATGACACGAGAAATACGTGACAAATGCACAAGCTTCAGTAACCGACTCGATCAACTGGAAGAAAGAGTATCAGCGATTGAGGATCAAATGAATGAAATGAAGCGAGAAGAGAAACCAAAAGAAAAAAGAAGAAAAAGAAATGAACAAAGCCTGCAAGAAGTATGGGATTATGTAAAAAGACCAAATCTACGTCTGATTGGGGTGCCTGAAAGTGAGGGGGAAAATGGAACCAAGTTGGAAAACACTCTTCAGGATATCATCCAGGAGAACTTCCCCAACCTAGTAGGGCAGGCCAACATTCAAATTCAGGAAATACAGAGAACGCCACAAAGATACTCCTCAGAAGAGCAACTCCAAGACACATAATTGCCAGATTCACCAAAGTTGAAATGAAGGAAAAAATCTTAAGGGCAGCCAGAGAGAAAGGTCGGGTTACCCACAAAGGGAAGCCCATCAGACTAACAGCAGATCTCGGCAGAAACTCTACAAGCCAGAAGAGAGTGGGGGCCAATATTCAACGTTCTTAAAGAAAAGAATTTTCAACCCAGAATTTCATATCCAGCCAAACTAAGTTTCATAAGTGAAGGAGAAATAAAATCCTTTACAGATAAGCAAATGCTTAGAGATTTTGTCACCACCAGGCCTGCCTTACAAGAGACCCTGAAGGAAGCCCTAAACATGGAAAGGAACAACCGGTACCAGCCATTGCAAAAACATGCCAAAATGTAAAGACCATCGAGGCTAGGAAGAAACTGCATCAACTAACGAGCAAAATAACCAGTTAATATCATAATGGCAGGATCAAGTTCACACATAACAATATTAACCTTAAATGTAATGGACTAAATGCTCCAATTAAAAGACACAGACTGGCAAACTGGATAAAGAGTCAAGACCCATCAGTCTGCTGTATTCAGGAGACCCATCTCACATGCAGAGACATACATAGGCTCAAAATAAAGGGATGGAGGAAGATCTACCAAGCAAATGGAGAACAAAAAAAAGCAGGGGTTGCAATCCTAGTCTCTGATAAAACAGACTTTAAACCATCAAAGATCAAAAGAGACAAAGAAGGCCATTACATAATGGTAAAGGGATCAATTCAACAGGAAGAGCTAACTCTCCTAAATATATATGCACCCAATACAGGAGCACCCAGATTCATAAAGCAAGTCCTTAGAGACTTACAAAGAGACTTAGACTCCCATACAATAATAATGGGAGACTTCAACACTCCACTGTCAACATTAGACAGATCAACGAGACAGAAAGTTAACAAGGATATCCAGGAATTGAACTCATCTCTGCACCAAGCGGACCTAATAGACATCTATAGAACTCTCCACCCCAAATCAACAGAATATACATTCTTCTCAGCACCACATCGCACTTATTCCAAAATTGACCACATAATTGGAAGTAAAGCACTCCTCAGCAAATGTAAAAGAACAGAAATTATAACAAACTGTCTCTCAGACCACAGTGCAATCAAACTAGAACTCAGGACTAAGAAACTCAATCAAAACCGCTCAACTACATGGAAACTGAACAACCTGCTCCTGAATGACTACTGGGTACATAACGAAATGAAGCAGAAATAAAGATGTTCTTTGAAACCAATGAGAACAAAGATACAACATACCAGAATCTCTGGGACACATTTAAAGCAGTGTGTAGAGGGAAATTTATAGCACTAAATGCCCACAAGAGAAAGCAGGAAAGATCTAAAATTGACACTCTAACATCACAATTAAAAGAACTAGAGAGGCAAGAGCAAACACATTCAAAAGCTAGCAGAAGGCAAGAAATAACTAAGATCAGAGCAGAACTGAAGGAGATAGAGACACAAAAAACCCTCCAAAAAATCAATGAATCCAGGAGTTGGTTTTTTGAAAAGATCAACAAAATTGACAGACCGCTAGCAAGACTAATAAAGAAAAAAGAGAGAGGAATCAAATAGATGCAATAAAAAATGATAAAGGGGATATCACCCCGACCCCACAGAAATACAAACTACCATCAGAGAATACTATAAACACCTCTACGCAAATCAACTAGAAAATCTAGAAGAAATGGATAATTTCCTGGACACTTACACTCTCCCAAGACTAAACCAGGAAGAAGTTGAATCCCTGAATAGACCAATAGCAGGCTCTGAAATTGAGGCAACAATTAATAGCCTACCCACCAAAAAAAGTCCAGGACCAGATGGATTCACAGCTGAATTCTACCAGAGGTACAAGGAGGAGCTGGTACCATTCCTTCTGAAACTATTCCAATCAATAGAAAAAGAGGGAATCCTCCCTAACTCATTTTATGAGGCCAACATCATCCTGATACCAAAGCCTGGCAGAGACACAACAAAAAAAGAGAATTTTAGACCAATATCCCTGATGAACATCGATGCAAAAATCCTCAATAAAATACTGGCAAACCGGATTCAGCAGCACATCAAAAAGCTTATCCACCATGATCAAGTGGGCTTCATCCCTGGGATGCAAGGCTGGTTCAACATTCGCAAATCAATAAACGTAATCCAGCATATAAACAGAACCAAAGACAAGAACCACATGATTATCTCAATAGATGCAGAAAAGGCTTTTGACAAAATTCAACAGCCCTTCATGCTAAAAACGCTCAATAAATTCGGTATTGATGGAACGTACCTCAAAATAATAAGAGCTATTTATGACAAACCCACAGCTAATATCATACTGAATGGGCAAAAACTGGAAAAATTCCCTTTGAAAACTGGCACAAGACAGGGATGCCCTCTCTCACCACTCCTATTCAACATAGTGTTGGAAGTTCTGGCTAGGGCAATCAGGCAAGAGAAAGAAATCAAGGGTATCCAGTTAGGAAAAGAAGAAGTCAAATTGTCCCTGTTTGCAGATGACATGATTGTATATTTAGAAAACCCCATCGTCTCAGCCCAAAATCTCCTTAAGCTGATAAGCAACTTCAGCAAAGTCTCAGGATACAAAATTAATGTGCAAAAATCACAAGCATTCTTATACACCAGTAACAAAACAGAGAGCCAAATCAGGAATGAACTTCCATTCACAATTGCTTCAAAGAGAATAAAATACCTAGGAATCCACTTACAAGGGATGTAAAGGACCTCTTCAAGGAGAACTACAAACCACTGCTCAGTGAAATCAAAGAGGACACAAACAAATGGAAGAACATACCATGCTCATGAATAGGACGAATCAATATCGTGAAAATGGCCATACTGCCCAAGGTTATTTATAGATTCAATGCCATCCCCATCAAGCTACCAATGAGTTTCTTCACAGAATTGGAAAAAAATGCTTTAAAGTTCATATGGAACCAAAAAAGAGCCCGCATTGCCAAGACAATCCTAAGTCAAAAGGACAAAGCTGGAGGCGTCACGCTACCTGACTTCAAACTATACTACAAGGCTACAGTAACCAAAACAGCATGGTACTGGTCCCAAAACAGATATAGACCAATGGAACAGAACAGAGTCCTCAGAAATAATACCACACATCTACAGCCATCTGATCTTTGACAAACCTGAGAGAAACAAGAAATGGGGAAAGGATTCCCTATTTAATAAATGGTGCTGGGAAAATTGGCTAGCCATAAGTAGAAAGCTGAAACTGGATCCTTTCCTTACCCTTATACGAAGATTAATTCAAGATGGATTAGAGACTTAAATGTTAGACCTAATACCATAAAAACCCTAGAAGAAAATCTAGGTAGTACCATTCAGGACATAGGCATGGGCAAGGACTTCATGTCTAAAACACCAAAAGCAACGGCAGCAAAAGCCAAAATTGACAAATGGGATCTAATTAAACTAAAGAGCTTCTGCACAGCAAAAGAAACTACCATCAGAGTGAACAGGCAACCTACAGAATGGGAGAAAATTTTTGCAATCTACTCATCTGACAAAGGGCTAATATCCAGAATCTACAAAGAACTCAAACAAATATACAAGAAAAAACAAACAACCCCATCAAAAAGTGGGAAAGGATATGAACAGACATTTCTCAAAAGAAGACATTCATACAGCCAACAGACACATGAAAAAATGCTCATCATCGCTGGCCATCAGAGAAATGCAAATCAAAACCACAATGAGATACCATCTCACACCAGTTAGAATGGCAATCATTAAAAGTCAGGAAACAACAGGTGTTAGAGAGGATGTGGAGAAATAGGAACACTTTTACACTGTTGGTGGGATTGTAAACTAGTTCAACCATTATGGAAAACAGTATGGCAATTCCTCAAGGATCTAGAACTAGATGTACCATATGACCCAGCCATCCCACTACTGGGTATATACCCAAAGGATTATAAATTATTCTACTACAAAGACACATGCACACGTATGTTTATTGCGGCACTATTCACAATAGCAAAGACTTGGAATCAACCCAAATGTCCATCTGTGACAGACTGGATTAAGAAAATGTGGCACATATACACCATGGAATACTATGCAGCCATAAAAAAGGATGAGTTTGCGTCCTTTGTAGGGACATGGATGCAGCTGGAAACCATCATTCTTAGCAAACTATCACAAGAAGAGAAAACCAAACACCGCATGTTCTCACTCATAGGTGGGAACTGAACAATGAGATCACTTGGACTCGGGAAGGGGAACATCACACACTGGGGCCTATCATGGGGAGGGGGGAGGGGGGAGGGATTGCATTGGGGAGTTATACATGATATAAATTGAATTGATGGGTGCTGACGAGTTGATGGGTGCAGCACACCAACATGGCACAAAGTATACATATGTAACAAACCTGCACGTTATGCACATGTACCCTAGAACTTAAAGTATAATAAAAAAAAAAAAAAAAAAAAGAAAGAAAAGGTTTCTCTAATAAGATGATATTTGAGCAGAAACCTGGGATTCAAGTTACAGGAGGAAGCTGGAGTGGCTGAAACCAGCAAGAGGGACGGGCAAGCAGCTATGTGGGGTGCGTGCTGGAAGAGATCAAGTAAGGCTGTGAAGGCCACAGTGGGAGCCTTTCATTCTGAATGAGACTCGTGCTGAGCATAGAAATATTCCTTTTTTTCTCATTTCCATTCCAAACCGTTTTTCCTCCCCCTACCACCCCACAATGCTACCTTAAACACTTTTAAATCATTCTTACGTCATCAGATTCTACCCCCACTGCCCTCCTGTGACTGCCATATGCAGCCCCAAGTCTCCTCTCTTTTGTAGAGACTGTAGCTCCCGGCTCAAGATCCTTCTGTCAGTGACTCTGTTATCGCTGTAACACAGAGGTTCTCAACCTCAGCTGCACATTAAAATCACCAGGGGAGCTTATAAAAGAATACATGGCTGGGCACAGTGGCTCATGCCTATAATCCCAGCACTTTGGGAGGCCGAGACAAGTGGATCACGAGGTCAGGAGTTCGAGACCATCCTGGCCAACATGGTGAAACTCCATCTCTACTACAAATACAAAAATTATCTGGGCGCACTGGCAGGTGCCTGTAATCCCAGCTACTCGGGAGGCTGCAGTGAGCTGAGATCGCACCACTGCACTCCAGTCTGGGCAACAGAACAAGACTTCGTCTCAAAAAAAAAAAGAAAAAAAAATACCAAAATGAATTAATGAGCCAGTCTCCTTCAATCATCCACCAATTCCCAGAGGGTTGAATTCTTCATCTCTCTCTCCATGGCTTTTTCAGTCATTTGTATGTAACCCAAAGAACTGTAAGTTCATTTCCTTTGCCCTAGATTCAGAATATTTTGAATCAGAACTTTATTTCCTCTACTCAATGTCATGCAGTCTTTTACCTAAATCTCCAGTGGACCTTTATTTGATGATTCAAGAAGTTATCCTGCTAAAGATATAAACCTAATAACATTCAAAAGAATGTCTGTTTTTTCTTCTATATGGTCAAACTGATACAAGCTTATGCCACCCCTGAGAAACAGGGAAATTTCTGTAAACATTGTTAAAAACACCACACTGTTGGTACTCACTGCACAATTCCCTCATGGTTCCAAAGAGGCAGGATAAGCTGAATGCTCAGGATTGTTTCCTGACATTATCAAAGACACAGAGCTATGGGAACAACTTCAGATGCATGTAGAAGTAAAGCTACCTGGGGGCTGGATGCAGTGGCTCACACCTATAATCTGCACTTTGGGAGGCCAAGGTGGGAGGATCACTTGATGTCAGGAGTTGAAGACCAGCCTGGCCAACATGGTGAAACCCCCATCTCTACTAAAAAATACAAAAGTTAGCCAGACATGGTGGCACATGACTGTAAAGAAGGGAGGAAGGGAGGAAGGGAGGGAGGGAGGAAGGGAGGGAGGGAGGAAGGGAGGGAGGGAGGAAGGGAGGGAGGGAGGAAGGGAGGGAGGGAGGAGGGAAGGAGGTAGGGATGGAAGAAGAAGAGGAGGAGGAGGAGGAGGAAGAGAAGAAGAGGAGGAGGAGGAGGAAGAGAAGAAGAAGAGGAGGAGGAGGAAGAGAAGAAGAGGAGGAGGAGGAGGAAGAAGAAGAAGGAGGAGGAGGAGAAGGAGGAGAAGAAAGGAAGGAGGAAGGAAGGAAGGAAGGAAGGAAGGAAGGAAGGAAGGAAGGAAGGAAGGAAGGAAGGAAGGAAGGAGGGAAGAAAAGCCACTTAGGAGCTGAGGCAAGAGACTCACTTGAGCCCAGGAGTTCCAGATCAGCCCAGGCAACATAAAATCGTCAATACTCATAGAAGTAGAGGGTAGAATGATGGTTACCAAAGGCTGGGGGCTGAGGACGTAGGGGCAGAGGGGAGAAGAAGGAATGGAGAAAAAAAGAAGGAATTTTATTGATCAAAGGGTACAAATTTTCAGATAGATAAGAGGAATAAGATTTGAGGTCTATTGTACAGGAGAGTGACTATAATCGATAATAATGTAGTGTCTGTTTCAAAATAAGAGTAAATTTCAAATGTTTCACCATAATAAATGATAATTACACAAGGTGTTGGATAAGTTAATTAGCTGGATTTAATCGTTACACATTGTATACATACATCAAGATATCACATTATGCTCCATAAATGTATACAATTATGATTTATTAGTCAAAAATAATATTGACAAAAATAAATAAAACTGTCATTATTTGTAGATGATTTGATTGTGTACATAAAATCTCAAGGAATTGACAGATGAACCACTGTGAATTGAACAAGGTTCTGGATACAAGATTAACATTCAAAGCCTAATTGAATTTCTGTTTTAGTAATAAACAACTAGAAAGAGAAAATTTTGACCATTTACTATTGCATTAAAAACTTAAAATACCTAGAAATAAATCTAACAAAAACTGTTTAAGACCCCTAACGTAAAACTACAAAAAACTTCAATTAAAGAAAACAAGTAAATTGATGAATACACTATTCTCATGTTCAATATGTTCAATATATTCATATTGTAATGGTATGTTTTCCCAAAGTTTATATATAGTTCAATATAATTCTAATCAAAATCCCAGCAGAATTTTGTAGAAACAAATTTTTAAATTTATGTGGACTGCATAAAATAAAAAACATCTATTCATCAAAAGACACCACTGAGAGTGGAAAACCAAATCGCCATGTAGGAGGAGACATAATCATGCATTTATCTGATGAAGGAATGATATCTAGCATTTATAAAGAATTTCTGATAATTAGTAAGGGAAAGGCCGGGCATGATGGCTCACATATGTAATCCCAGCACTTTGGGAGGCCATGGCGGGCGGATCGTCTGAGGTCAGGAGTTTGAGACCAGCCTGGCCAACATGGTGAAACCTCGTCTCTACTAAACATACAAAATCTAGCTGGGTGTGGTGGCAGGCACTTGTAATCCCAGCTATTCGGGAAGCTGAGGCAGGAGAATTGCTGGAATCTGGGAGGTGGAGGTTGCAGTGAGCCCAGATCGCGCCACTGCACTCCAGCCTGGGCAATAGAGTGAGACTCTGGAAAGAAAGGAAAGAAAAGAAAGAAGAGAGAGAGAGAGAGAGAGAGAGAGGAAGAGAGACAGAGAGAGACAGAGAGACAGAAAGAAAAGAAAGAAGAAAGAAAGAAAGAAAGAAAGAAAGAAAGAAAGAAAGAAAGAAAGAAAGAAAGAAAGAAAGAAAGAAAGAAAGAAGAAAGAAAGAAAGAAAGAAGAAAGGCACCTAACCGCCTTCAAAAAACAAATGGATGTCCCAGTCACCCTGGGGGGACCTAATCAATAATGCAGACTACGCATCCTTGAATTCCCTCTTCCTTGTTCCTTTTATCAACCCCTTCTCCTGAACTCTGGCTCCCTGGGATGGCAATGCCCAAATAAACTAACTCCATCCAAACTTTTGTCACAGGCTGTGCTCTCAGGGGAACCCAGCTAAGACAGCATGCAAAAGTAGTTGAAGCCTGTAGACCTTAACTATAGGATGGGAGACCAAAAGTTTCTGTTTTTCACTATGCCAGACAGGTCCCCAAGGAAACTGGGTCCTTTGACTGGCTGAAAGGAAAAAGAACACTCTATATTAAGTACTTCTTATGCCTTTTGGGACATTTTGTTTTCCACAGATGTTTCTGAGGCAGCCAGGAAGAGCTCCTTCAAACTGCACCAAGTTCTTTTGCTTTCCACATCCAGTCCCCATAAAAGATGCCGCGAAGCCCTCAGCCAGCTCAACATGGGCACGCCTGAAGTATAAGGCAATAAACAAATGTTCCACAAGCAATTCTGGACCAATGAGAGAGCTGGAGCATACATACTTCTTTCTTTCATCTAGATTGTGCAGTATTGACCAGATTCGTAACACACGTTTTTACTGGTTTCCATTGAGAGTGAAAAAGCAATTCACCATGTAGGAGTTTCGCTTAGTTTTTTCGTTTCGCTTTCTCCAGTCCTTCCCTCCTGTTTTGGATTCCCTTCCAAAATAAATGACCCACATCAAAAAAGGAATAATAGTAATATAATAATGAGTAAACACTTGAAGAAATACTTCACAAAAGAAGACACCCAAATAGCCAAGTACTATATGAAAATGGTATTCAAACATACCATTCGACTCAGCAATCCCATTACTGGTTATATACCCAGAGGAAATAAATTATTCTACTGTAAAGACACACACACATGAATGTTCATTGCAGCACTATTCATCGCAATAGCAAAAATGTGAAATCAACCTAAATGTCCATGAATGACAGTCTGGATAAAGAAAATGTGGTACATATACACCATGGAAAACTATGTAGCCATGAAAAAGAATGAGATTGTATCTTTTGCAGGAACATGAATGGAACTGGAGGTCACTACCCTTAGCAAGCTAATGCAGGAACAGAAAACCAAATACTGTGTTCTCATTTATAAATGGGAGCTAAATGATGAGAACTCATGAACACCAAGAAGGGAACAATAGACACTGGAGCTTCCTTGAGTGTGGAGGGTAGGAGGAGGGAGAGGAGCATAAAAAATAACTATTGGGTACTAGACTTAATACATGGGTGACTAAATAATCTGTACAACAAATCCCCCTGACACAAGTTGACATGTGTAACAAATTTGCATATATATCCTCAAATCTAAAATAAATGTTTTTTAAAAAATGGTGTACAACATCAGCTGTCATTAGAGAAATGCAAATTTAAACCACAATGAGATACCACTACACACATAGAATGGCTAAACAAAAGTTTTTTTTTTTTTAACTGACAATGCCAAGTGTTGGCAAAGATGTGAAGAAGCTGAATCACTCATATGCTGCAAGTGGGAATACAAATAGGTAAAACCACCAGGCACAGTGGCTCATGCCTGTAATCCCAGCACTCTGGGAGGCCAAGGCAGGTGGATTACTTGAGGTCAGGAGTTTGAGACCAGCCTGGCCAACAGAGTGAAACCCCGTCTCCACTAAAAATACAAAAATTAACAGGACGTGGTGGCTCACACCTGTAATCCCAGCTACTTGGGGGGCTGAGGCACAAGAATTGCTTGAACCTGGAGACGGAGGTTGCAGCTGAGATCGTGCCACTGCACTCCAGCCTGGTTGAAAGCAAGACTCTGCCTCAAATAAATAAATAAATAAATAAATAGGTAAAACCACAGCAAACCTGCACATGTACCCCCTGAATCTATGAAAATAAATAGGTAAAACCACTTTTGAAAACAAACGGTTAGTTTCGTTTAATATGTACTAAAACTAAACATACGCATCACCTATGACCCAGAAGTTCCTTTTCTAGGTATACACCTAACAGAAGGACGCATATGCCAAAAGAGACATACAAAACTGTTGATAGCAGCATCATATATAATTAGTCCAAAACTGAAAACAACACCAATGTCCACCTACAACAGCATGGTTAAATTGTAGCATATTCATTCAGTGGAATGTTATACAGCAAATGAAACAGAACAAATTATCGCTCTGTGCAACTCTGTCAGAGTAGGTTGAAGGCAATAATTAGAAGAAAAATGAAGCCCCTTTATGTTTGTCACACTGTTGGGTTATTCAGTAAACTTTCAGAGAGCTATTGCCTGCTACTATGCAGTAGAATGGGATGATAAGTGGATGTCTGAGGAAGTGGAGTGTAATATCTGATGGTAGGATCCATAGAGCACAGCAAACTCCAATCCTTCAGAGCAGACTTCTGGATCTCTCCAGGGTGCATCCACTGCTTCCTCTGAGGCCTCTACAGATCTCTCTAGAGTCAGAAGTCTAGAGACAGGATATTCTTCATACAAGCTACCTGCCTAACACTGCTTTGTTTTCCATAAGAATTTCCCAGTGGGACAGGAGATTAAGGATCCCCAACTACATACGAGAGGGGCCCGTCCCATCTTCACCTTGGAGAGGCATCCTCTGTAGTCCATCTTGTTGGCTCTTCTAGTCCTCACACTTTGCCTCAGGGACCCCAAATACAAAGAACAAAGCAGGATTCTCAGATTCAGAGCAGAGAATTCAGCAGCAGATGAGAAGAAGCTGAGATTCTGAGCACCAAACTAGAGGTAGACAAAAGAATTTGAAGTGGATGCAACTATTGCATAAACAAACTTGGCACAGAGAGCCCAATATTCACTTCTGACCTCTCTTTCACCTCCCTGAGGTTTCCTTCGTGTGCTTCGGGGGCCAAGCTACCTCATTTCTATCCTGCACATTAAATTACCACTGGGACAGAACCTGCATGTGCTCGAAGGATGGAGTTAAAGTGGACTTGCCACTGAGAAATTACACCCGTGCAATGGTAGCCTCCTACGGCTCCGGCAGGAAGGCTATTGAGCAGAAAGGTTTGTGGACCAATTTAAGATGCTCAAATCAAATGGTTTATTGAATCAATAACAAAAACCAGAGAGAAGCAAGGGGAAAGAGACAAATTTAGGAAACAGTGCAACAAGGTGGAGGAACCACACTAGCTGAATTCTGTGTTACACAGTGTGTGTGAGTGTGAGCCTCCGTTTCTCATTCTGTAGCTCTCTCACTCTTTGCTCTCCCACATCAGCTTTCCTCCTGACATATGGTCATGAGAACATTGAATTGAGAAGGAACAAAGGACATGAGCAGAAAGGGGGTGCCTGGGGCCAGCGGGTGCTCCGTCAGGGAGATGCAGAAACAAGTATGTCTAACCAATAGCTGTTGCTCACCAGTGACTTGCTAAGCAACCGTGCCTTATCTGCATGCCTTGGGAAGAAAACAAATGGAACCAAAAATGGGGATCACCCAAGGGTGTCCACCTAAGATCTCATGAATACTGAGTGCTTCACGAAGATATAGTGACTCAAATGCCTCATAAATATGAGATGCTTTTTGGTCCTTCCATGGCTTCCTATAAATATTCATCACATATCATCTCTACCTCCTTTCTCACAAGGTTTTTGGCTCTATATTTCTTTCTCTTATTTTCTGTAAAAAGTGTTCTTAAATAATACAAACACTTATTACAAACACTTATTACCTGTAATAAGTAAATCTCTGTAAGAAAGATTTTGTAATAAGTAAATCTCTGTAAATCTCTTTAAGGATTTTGAATCTGATCCTCAAGACAGAGAAAGTAAAGGAAAGTGACAAGAACTGAAGCCACAGCAATTCACAGGGAGAAACAGAAAGGACACCTCAGATGGCAGGAGACAGATTCAGGAGCAGCAACTGAGAGAGAAAACATCCAAAGCCTGTAATAACGACAAGTCTACTTTGCAACAAGCAGTGAGTATCGTTGGTGTGCTCCAGGAGGTGACATCCACAAGGCTGCAGCGTGCATGAGGAGCCCTGAAGTTGTGAAATGCGGTATCCAGCAAGAGGTGGATGGGGAAAAAATGAAGAGGAATGAATGCAAACAGAGATCACTTAGGGAAAAAAGGTAACATTTGAGAGGCAGGTTTCAGCCACCCTTTGGGGTAACTCCAGTTCTTATGACAAACAGAACCTCAGTCCTGCAGGGGGCACAAGCCTAGAGAGAAATAGTAGGCATGCTGTTCTCAGAATCTACGGCTAAAGCGCGGGGCAAGAATCTCTTCAAGGATGGGGACGCTACAACCTAGAGTGTGGTGTTGAATCTGCCTACGCCTCACCTGAATATAATTGTTAATTATTTCTGTAGATGAGACCAGTAATATCAAGTAATTTCAAGATAACTAAACCCTCAGAGGCTGGCATCTCTGGGAAGAAGTAAAGATCAAAAGTGAGAAGAACCTGGCATTAGTCCTGACTCTGCCACTTACCAGATATGAGCCTAGACTAGTCACATCACTTCCCTGAGCCACCATTCCCCACTCCCCACCTGCCACATAGTATGGAGACAATTATGTTTGCTGAGTAGACCTTAGAGGATTTGTATGAAGACAGAATAAGGTAAAATATGCAAGCTATTGCCAAATATACAAGTTGTTTTATTATTCTTCTTACGAGTGATTTGCTGTGTGATCAGAAGAAAATTGGCGAAGTTTAT
>NW_022142086.1:0-26201 GCF_007565055.1 Rhinopithecus roxellana | reverse complement strand
TGCGATACAGTGAGAGGGGCCGCTAGAGGATTGTAGAGGGGGCACAAGCAGAGGAGAGGCTCCGGGACCCCGGTGGCAGCCTGATCTGGCAGATCTACATCTCTAAAGGGTCTTGCACTGGTCATGAACTCAGGGTCTGAGAACCAGACCCAGTTCTGTAGCTGATTGGTTACATGACACACCTTTGGTTTTGAAATGCCTCAACTTCTCACTCTGTAAAATGGGAACAAGGTCAGGTGTGATGGCTCATGCCTGAAATCCCCATACTTTGGGATGCCAAGGTGGGAGGATAGCTTAAGGGCAGGAGTTCGAGACCAGCCTGGGCAACATGGCAAGACTCCATCTCTACAAAAAATTAGCCAGATGTGGTGGCACAAGTCTGTACTCCCAGCTACTCAGGAGGCTGAGGTGGAAGGATCTCTTGAACCCGGGAGTTTAAGGCTGCAGAAGCTGCAATGGCACCACTGAACTCCAGCCTGGGCAACAGATCAAGACCCTGTCTCTACAAAATAAACAAAATAAAAATAAAGTGAGGTGGGAACAATAGCAGGAAGTGCACATAAAACATGTGCAAAGGTGCTCTCAGAGCTTCCATATCTCGCAATCACTTTCCACAATCCTCTGAAGCACCTTCTGCTTAATCTTATTTAACTCTCAAATTGACTCCAAGAAATGGCATAATTATCTCCATTTTAATAGACAGGGATCAGGAGGCAGGGAGGAAGGCTGAAGTGGGCACACAATACTAATTTGCAGAAACGGGATTGGAGCCCACAGTCTTCTCTCCACTGCCAGAACCTGCCTTAGTATGAGGGATTCTTATTAGACTATCAATCGTGACAGCTACCATTACCTTATACCAAGAGTTACACTAACCCAGAGCTTCTCCACTAACCCAGAGCTTCTCAAACCCGACAGCACATAGGGAACTCCTGAGCATCTTGTTGAAATGCGGATGCAGATTCAGCAGGTCTCGGATGGGAACTGAGATTCTGTGTTTCTAACAAGTACCAAAGTGATATTGATGTTGTTGGTCCAAAGACCCTACCTTGAGTATCAAGGTGCTAATGCTGTATCTCATTCAGTTGGCACAATAGCCAGTGAGACAGGTATTATTAATATCATCCTTGCTTCACAGAGGACACTGAGGCTTAGAGAGATGGAATAAGGTCCTCACGATCACAAAGCTAAGCAGAAGAACCAGGGTTGGGCCCCAGGTCACCTGGCCTAAGTCTGCCCACTGGGCCCAGTGCTAGACCATCTATCTCTCCAGCGTTTGCCTAAGAAGTCAATGACCTGGAATTACGGGAGCCACACGAGGAGTGAAGTCCTGAGGTTGGGCGGGATGGTTCAGATGGTACAAGAGCAGAGGGCATTAGGAAATACAGGTTTCTTCAAGAGAAACCTTGGCCTCAGCAAGGGAGGAAACTATAGTTTGGAAAGCAGGTGTTGCTATATCTAGAAGAGAGGGATGCTGGTTCTGGAAAATTCTCTTGCTTTGATGGGAGAGCTCTGAGCTGGGGATGGTTAGCTTTGAAGAGAAGAATTTTTAACTGGACTGGCAAGAGGCCCTGGAGTCAGGATGAGAAGGAGGAGCTCCAGTCTCAGGGACCAGGAGCTGGGAGGATTTCCACCGGCTTCAGGCTCAGGGGATGACCTCACAAGGGCAACAGAAGAAAAAAATGTAAATATGAGAAAGTGAGCAGGCCTAGAAGGGGTGCAAGGAGAGGAAGACAAGAGCTAGGGTCATGCACTCAGATGCCAACAGGTGCCAGGGAGGTGTCCAAAGTGAGTGAGGTGGCCCCGTGTTGCCAGAGCTGATTCTTCAGGTGAAGTGGGAAGTTCACGCTCAATGGGAAATCTCCATTTTTTCAATGCTGCTTACTATTTCCAAAAAAATCCACTATTTTATGTTACCCAGTATTTCAAAAAATATATATGTAAGATTGTCCAGACCTAATAAGATATGTCTATGAGCAAGATAAGCCCTTGGGTCACCATTTTGCAACCTCTGGACCACAGCCAGCACAGGCTGGATTTGGTGGGAAGGTGGAGTTTGTGGGAGTCCTGAGAGAGGGAGGGGACAGGTTTGAGGGACAGCGACCATGCATGATAGATAGATGATAGATAGATAGATAGATAGATAGATAGATAGATAGATAGACAGATACAGATGATAGCAAAAATTAGGGTTTTGCTGGCTGGGCACAGTGGCTCACACCTATAATCCCAGCACTTTGGGAGGCCAAGGCAGGAGGATCACTTGAGGTCAAGAGCTTGAGACCAGCCTGGCCAACATGGCAAAACCCCATCCCTACTAAAAATACAAAAACTAGCCAGGCGTAGTGGCACACACCTGTGACCCCAGCTACTCAGGAGGCTGAACCCAGGAGGCAGAGGCTGCAGTGAGCCAAGATTGTGCCATTGCACTCCAGCCTGGGCAACAGAGCAAGACTCCAAAGACTCCATCTAAAAAAAAAATAAAAATAAAAAAAGATGCAATGCTGCTTGTTATGAACAGAAAAACTTCCTTAGTGTTCTTCAGAAGACTTTGATAAACATTCAAGGGATTTCTCCATTTTTTGGCTCCCAGACTGGTGTGTCTTTGACTGTGACAATGAGCAGAGACTGAAATGCAGCTGCTCACTCTTATATGGGTTCCACAGGAAGGCCAAACCACAGGAGGCTGGAGCCCAGGGGAACCACAAGCTTGGAGTGGAGGCATTCCCAGGGTACCAAGAAGCATGTCAGGACCCTGAGCCACCAAAGACCTACAGACACCAAGGGGAAAGGCTATTAGTGCAGATTCCCAGTGGCAGCTGCCCCCAGGTGAGGCAAGCAGGCTCCTCTTCGCAGGTACGGGTCTAAGTCAAAGGATCTGAGCAGACAGAGTGGCAGCTATAGGTGGGAAATTCACCTTATGGATAGACATGCAGGAGGAGGAAGAGGAGGAGAAAAAGGAGAAGGAGCAAGAAGAGGAAGAGGAGAAGGAGGAAGGAGAGCTAAACATTGTTGAGCACGAAGCACTACTTGCCTTGCTTCATTGACTCGCCTAATATTTTTAGCTCTTGATCTTATTATCCCCACTTTGCAGATGAGGAAACTAAGTCTTGAGAAGATAAAGTGGTTTAAAGGCACCTGCTGGACGTGACAGAATAGGACTGTGATTCCAGGCCTGTCTGGACACAGAACCCAGGCTCTTAACCATTCATGCAATATAGGCCCTCAGCCCCTCCCCTCCAAGCATAGCCACCTGCACGTCGGGCCACAGACTTGGCGCCTGATGTGCAGGTGGCTATACTGGGGAGGGGCTGAGGGCCTATGTCGCATAAATGTTCATATGAGAAAACTGAGGCCACCATAACCAGTTTTACTGAAAGCTACCAGGCCCACCAAGTAGGGCCTGTGACAGCCAAGCGTTGAAAAGACTCTACGGCCTCTGTTAGATAAGGGCTAGAGTTTGGGGGCCCCCTCCCTGTATAGGACTAGGGTGCTTCCCATACATGAGGCCCCCAGAGACCTCTTTCCCACAAAGAACAAAACCATAAAGCTCCAGACAGCCTCTTTCACGTGGCCAGGAAATGCTGGAGAAAAACCCTCACTGGGTCCTCCCAGTCCCCACCTGTCCTTATCCCCAGTTCCCACTGTGCCTGTTCCCAGGCTACTGGGCTGCTTGAGCCCACACTGCCTGTAGCCACCCGCCTAGGAGCATTAATTGAAAATTAATCCGCTCGGTACGTGCCGGCGTGCAAATCAAAGCTAAGTGTCTCAATTAGGAAGAGAAATGGAGTCGGGCACTCTTCTCAGACGCTGGCTTATTTATGGGGATAATATCATTTTTAATGAGGGAAGCTACTAAAAGGCACAACAAATGCAACATTTAATAGAAAAATATTACAGCATTCCATCAGCAGAACACAGCCAGGAGAGCGGGTTCCAGGGATGCAGGAGCACGCGGGTGTCTCTACGGTTGTCCAGGCGTCTTGTACAGGCATTTGTGTGTGCACACGTGTCTCCATGAGCCCTCGTGTCTGCATGCACACTGTACACGGACAGCTGCATGCATATCCTTCTCTGGATATGTGTGTATGTGAATATTAGTGTCTGGGTCTGGTCTTTGGGGAGTAGTGAAACTTTTCGGTGTTTTTGCTGCAAAAGATGAATTTCCCATCTGCTGCCTAGAGAACCGTCATTCTGGGCCCTGGGCCAGCCAAATAAAAATCTAAGATATTTTCCTATACTAAGGAGTCCTGGTCCATTCAGTCCCTGGAGCAGTGCAGGTCTCTGGCACCAGTCTCCATGGAGGGTCATCACGTGCAAATCAGACCCCTGGGCCCCGGCCTCCTCTACACTCCTCTTGCCACGCATGGGTTATGGTTGTGTCAGCCAGGCACACCGCTAACAACTGCAGAACAAGGCCCTCTTGTCATCATCCCACTGCCCCACGCTGGCACTTGGGCTAGCTACCTGCTTCACCCTTGGTCTCAGCTTCAAAAGTCAAGGCCTTTACTTGCCAGGCCAAGTCCACATTCCTGGGCCTATTTTCCCATTCCTCCACCTAGGTGCCGCACATCTGCAGACCCAGGCTCTGCAACTCCAGCTCAGGATGGCCTCGGCTCTAGCAACTGTGGAATGGAGAAGTGATTCGATTGGGTGGCCAGCTCAGAATCTAGCCCGGCCTCCCCTAAGCCCATCAGAGAAACACCTTTCCAGCCCCCAACACAGCATCCACACATCCATGCCTTTGCTCCCATGGGAGTCCCTAGAAAGCACGTCCCAAATCCTGCCTTCACTCCCATGCTCAGAGCAGCACCTCACTAACCCAGCACTCCCCAAGGATGCTTATGTGACCACCTCGCCCTCCTCAGACTCCTCCTGAGACCCTGGTGCCATGAGTCACCTATGCTGCCATGACCCGTAGGAATAATAACAGGGCCTGCCTCACTCAGTGTGCTTGGTGCATCTGCATCAGCAGAGGGCATGGCCCAGAGTGGCTCACTGTTAGAACTAGTTTGACGGGGATTATGACCAGGTTATAATATCCACCATTGTTACCTCTTCCCACCCCATACAAACCCTGGGAGGCACAGAATAAGGATTTTTCTCTCCGTTTTTCCAAACCTTTTTGAAGGAACCTGAAGCTTAGAGAGATTGAGACATTTGACGGAGGCTGCACAGCAGATCTCATTTTGAATGAGGTGTAACATCAAAAGATTTGCAGAGGTTCCCCAGAGCACCAGATCCCAAGTGTCCTGGACTCAAAACCTGGGCTCTCCCATCACAGAAGAGCCTGGGGACTCTAAGTCAGGGACTCAGGCGTCACCAGGTTCTGTCTCCCAGCAGCTGGGTGACTCCGGACTTGTCACTTACCCTCTGGGCGTCAGTCTTTTCACTGATAAAATGAAACCGGTGATAACAGCACCTACTTCATGGGGCTTTCTTTGTCAGGGTTATATGAGCTAATACTCACAGAGCACTTAGAATCAAGCCTGGCATATGATAAATGCTCAGTACATATTGAGATGTCGTTAGTAATATTAGGCCAACCTACCCCCAGATCATTCTCTCTCTGGCCAGGCAGCAAGAATCATCCATCAAACAGTCTGTGAAGGGCCCCAAGGCAGGGCCTTCCCCTCCGTCAAATCCCCAGCGTGGGAGCCAGTGTTACATTCCTTAACCCGGAGAGTGCGTATTCATACAATGGTCATCAGTCATTGAGCTGTGGGCTTACGTTTTATGCGCTTTATGTTTGTGCATTTTACTTGAATTTTTTAAGCAAATAACAGTAATCGTCAAGTAAACCAAGTGGAGGTCGGGGTGCAGTGCTCGGCAGAGGGGTGTGCACTGGGCAGTGGTATTGGTGGCTACTGATTTCATGTTTGCCTCCTTCACATGACCTTCTGCGCCACGTGGGCAAAGATGACATCTGGTTCCTTCCCTGCACTGTCCCCAGCACCTAGAAAAATGTCTGCGCATGGCAGCTGATGCATTACCACTGAAAGAGGGAGGGAGCTGATGGGTACTGAGGCAGGAATGGAGAGGAGATGATATCACGCCTTCAGAGTGGCCACCTTGCTGCCCCCATAGCTGGGGAGAGGTGGGCTCTTTGCTAGGTGGAGATCTGAGTCCTTGAACCCTCAGTCTCAGGAGTGGAGACCCCCCAGGCCAGACCAAGAGCCTGATCGGAGGCTCCCCCTCCCTCTCAGACCCCAGTACCGCCAGATTGACGACATTTGAAAGTTATCTTCCTACAAAAGTCACTCTCCAGGATTAATATTTATTTCTTATGAAATTTAAATTTTTCAGCACAATTAAATTTTTATTCATCGTGAGTTATAGATAAAAATATAACTTTCCTTTTCCCGCCACTGAGGAGGAGGCTTGGTTAGAACCAATTGCCCAGGCCTCCTCCTGGTTACTGTTCTGGGGTTGCGGGCGGGGGTGAGAGGCTCAGAGGGGCTGGTGGGGTGAGAGGTGGCATCTGTCACCCCAGTGTCCCCACCCATGCAACCCTGATGCCCATCTGCTTCCTGCATTTAAGTAGGAAAAGTCATGGGTGAAAAGGGAGGGCCTCAGACCCAACCCACGCCCAGTGTCTTAGGACATTTAAACTTCTATCACAAAAATATCAAAAACTGAGTGGCTTATAAACAACACATTTATTTCTCACAGTTCTGGAGGCTTAGAAGCCCAGGATCAAGGCACCGGCAGGTTTGGTGCCTGATGGGGCACCCAGCTGGTCTTCCATTAATGGTAGAGAATCCCAAGTGGTCTGTCCACTGACAGGGAGCTTACTACCTCACAAGGCTAGTCAGCTTGGTTGGAAAATCCATCCTCTCACTAAATCTGAAGACTGAGCTCTTAAAAATGGGGCTAACTGGCCGGGCGCAGTGGCTCAAGCCTGTAATCCCAGCACTTTGGGAGGCCGAGACGGGCGGATCACGAGGTCAGAAGATCGAGACCATCCTGGCTAATACGGTGAAACCCCATCTCTACTAAAAACTACAAAAAACTAGCCGGGCGATGTGGCAGCGCCTGTAGTCCCAGCTACTCGGGAGGCTGAGACAGGAGAATGGCGTGGACCCGGGAGGTGGAGCTTGCAGTGAGCTGAGATCCGGCCACAGCACTCCAACCTGGGTGACAGAGCGAGACTCCGTCTCAAAAAAAAAAAAAAAAAAAATGGGGCTAACTGGACCCTCTCTGATTTCATATGTGTGTCTCTGGAACACAACTCTTTCAGGCCTGAGAAGATCAGAACCCACCCTCAAAGCACTCACCACCCATGCCATCAACAGGACCTCAGATATGCCCACAAACTCACTGCCTCCCTAGGAAACTACTTGGCTCCCACATGGCCCTTGATGCACTAATGTTAGAGGCCACACAACAGCCTTCCCCGAACAATTACATGCAGGACACACCATCAACAGGGTTACATTAACAATCAAAGAGGGCCGGGCATGGCGGTTCACACCTATAATCCGAGCACTTTGGGAGGCCAAGGCGGGAGGACTGCTTGAGCCCAGTTCAAGACCAGCCTTGGCGACATAGTGGGACTCCGTCTTTGTAAAAAATTTAAAAGTTAGCCAGGTGTGGTGGTGCACGCCTGCAGTCCTAGCTGCTTGGGAGGCTGAGGCAGGAGGATCACTTGAGTCTGGGAGGCTGAGGCTTCAAGAAGGTGTAATCATGCCCCTGCACTCCAGCCTCGGCAACAGAGCCAGACCTTGTCTCAAACACACACACACACACACACACACACACACAAAGAGACACTTGCCACACCCTTCTTGCCCCTTCCTCCCATGTGCCAGTGTCCCAAGATCTGGGCTGGATGAGGGCTAAGGGCTAAGACTCACTCACCTCTCTAACGCTACGGGGACAGAGACCCAGCACACACTTCCTCCTCACTATACTTGGAGCTACAGTTCGTGCTCACTAATTAGACCTGTCGCCAGCCCTGAATCATTCCCAGGCCAGGCTGGGGAGGTCATTAAGCCGGAGATGGATAAGTGCTAAGCCAGCCTGCTCCGGAGATTTACAAGGCTCAGGCCGGGGAGGATTTATAAGGTTTGTTAAATTTCTAATTGAGTTTAGAGTGCAGTGCAATGGTCTCAGTGACCAAGCCGCATGGGTGAGAATTAAAACAAGTGCACCCATCCCTCATATTCCTGGAAGACTCCAGGCATGGAGGCCTCCCCTTCATTCCCCACACACTAGTCTGGCTGCACAGACCAAGGCTTGCTGAAAGCAGCGTGTTCTGGTGGGCAGCCCGGATCAGCCACTTCAGCCCCCTCTGCCCAGTTCCAGGGCCACAGACCAGCCCAGGGCAGAGCTGCAGGCCCCCAAGTCTGTTTGTGGTTGATTGGTTTGGTTGCTCAGTCATCTGGATTTGTTGCATGTTTGTTCTTTTTTTTTTGGAATTAGTTAATACACCCATATGGCTCAAATTTTTAAAGTACAAAAGAATACCCAGAGGAAATCTCTCTGCCACTCTGCCTTCCAGCTACTACCAGTGGAGAAAACCAATGATGTGATCAGTTCCTGGCAAATCCTTTTAGATTTGCACACACAAGCTTTACCACTTGTGAGCCACAATATGTGCATATTCTTTCATATGTGTGTGTGTATATATATATATTCTTTTTTTTCCTTTGATATGTACCCTAATGCACCTTACTTTTATCACTTAATAGCAGATCTTAGGAATCTAGAGAGAATTGCTGATTGGTCAGCATCAAACAGACTTGGGTTTGCCCAGTGATGTGCTGAAGCAAGCTCATACCCATCCATAAGAGCTAGCTGTGGGCATCTCTTCCCAGCTCCAAGTTCGGTGATGTCATGTTGGTAAACTTGAAATTCTGTGGAGCATCACAGAAATGAGTAAACTCCACATATGGAAGCTTGTATGTATTTTGCCTGGAGAGCTGATCATTCAACATTTACCAGCATACCACCAGCTCTACCACTTGTGAGCCATGTGACCTCACGCAAGCTATTTGATCTCCCTGAGCTTCAGTTTTGTTCATGACTAAAATGGATATGAAAATAGTATCATAGCATGGCCATGAGGACTGGGTGAGATAACACACGTGAGTGTGTGGCGCCGTGCCTAGAACATGGTAAGTTAGGTGCTGCTGGTGATGTTATCTCACTCTGGGCAACCCTACTGAAGTGGTAGAGAGGGCAGGGATTGCTAGATGAGGAGTCATGTTGGGGTGATGAGGATGACAAGTTTATCCTAAGGGATCCTTGAGCAGAGAAATCAACCCAGTCTCAGGGACCCAACTCACTCAGTATCACCACCACACCTACGGTGTGCCAACCCCATGCTGGGCAGGAAGGATGAAGAAATGAACAATGCAATTGCCAGCCTGTCAGGGGCTCCAGCATCATGAAAGGGGGGTCAGACATCTAAACAGACAACACTAATGTACTGTAGATACAGGCAGCATAGAGAGGCCCCAGAGGAAGAAGAACTTGAACCTCCAGGTTATGGGATGGGGATACAGCTTCCCAGAGGAGGGGCGCTTGATACTGGGCTTTGAATGGTGACCAGGAACCCTAGACAGAAAAGCTGAGCCTGGGAGGGTGGGAGTTTCAGAGCTAGTCCCCAGGAGAGCACAGTTCTCAGAGTTCATTTCTTCTAACCTCAGAGAGAGGAAGTCACTTGTCCAAGGTCACCAGCACAGAAGTGACGGAGCCAGGATTCAAATCCAGATCCTCTTGGCCCAAAACACCAACTCGTTCTCCTGCTGCATCCATTGTCTGCTCTCCACTCAGTTCACCAAGTCATCTTGCAAGTCAGCACTCTTGGCACTGGGAAGGCTCTTAGGAGCACTGACAGTCACCCATCGTGAAGTGGGGTGCCTTTTGCAGCTCCTAAAAGACAGGTCTCTGACCATCTCACAGAGGGCAGTCATTGTGTCTAGATGGTCCGTGCACACACTTAGCCTGAGTTTTGAAACACAAAGGCATCAGCACCTCCGCAATCACAGGTGTGGCCAGCCGTACCCAATCCCTGACGCTTCCCTCTCCAGACCACCATATCAGCACCTCCGCAATCACAGGTGTGGCCCAGCCGTACCCAGATCCCGACGCTTCAACTCTCCAGACCACCATATCAGCACCCTCCGCAATCACAGGTGTGGCCAGCCGTACCCACATCCCTGACGCTTCACTCTCCAGACCACCATATCAGCACCTCGCAATCACAGGTGTGGCCAGCCGTACCCACATCCCTGACGCTTCACTCTCCAGACCACCATATCAGCACCTCCGCAATCACAGGTGTGGCCAGCCGTACCCACATCCCTGACGCTTCACTCTCCAGACCACCATATCAGCACCTCCGCAATCACAGGTGTGGCCAGCCGTACCCACATCCCTGACGCTTCACTCTCCAGACCACCATATCAGCACCTCCGCAATCACAGGTGCGGCCAGCCGTACCCACATCCCTGACGCTTCACTCTCCAGACCACCATATCAGCACCTCCGCAATCACAGGTGTGGCCAGCCGTACCCCATCCCTGACGCTTCACTCTCCAGACCACCATATCAGCACCTCCGCAATCACAGGTGCGGCCAGCCGTACCCACATCCCTGACGCTTCACTCTCCAGACCACCATATCAGCACCTCCGCAATCACAGGTGTGGCCAGCCGTACCCACATCCCTGACGCTTCACTCTCCAGACCACCATATCAGCACCTCCGCAATCACAGGTGTGGCCAGCCGTACCCACATCCCTGACGCTTCACTCTCCAGACCACCATATCAGCACCTCCGCAATCACAGGTGTGGCCAGCCGTACCCAGATCCCTGACGCTTCACTCTCCAGACCACCATGGGCTGGGGCCCATCCTCAGGGTCCACTGCTCCCCTCCTTCCTTCTCTCACATCTTGGTTTTGGCTGTTCTTTTTTTTTTTTTTTTTTTGAGACGGAGTCTCGTGCTGTCGCCCAGGCTGGAGTGCAGTGGCCGGATCTCAGCTCACTGCAAGCTCCGCCTCCTGGATTCACGCCATTCTCCTGCCTCAGCCTCCCGAGTAGCTGGGACTACAGGCACCGCCATCTCGCCCGGCTAATTTTTTGTATTTTTTAAGTGGAGACGGGGTTTCACCGTGTTAGCCAGGATGGTCTCGACCTCCTGACCTTGTGATCCGCCCGCCTCGGCCTCCCAAAGTGCTGGGATTACAGGCTTGAGCCACCGCGCCCGGCCGGTTTTGGCTGTTCTTAAATCAAATACTCCATGGTTGCCTGTCTGAGGAGCACCCCTCTCACGGGGGTGCAGATGGGGAAGGAAGAACCCCAGAGATAAGTGGGCACAGCAGCCCCAGAGCATCATGGAGCCTGGACTTCCAGGAAGGGGTCAGGTGTGACTCTGTGCTATTGAGACCTTGTCTGGGGAGCCGCATGGGTGACAGGCAACTCTCCCTCCCCCTCACTCACTCATTCAATATCCAAGGGTCTCCTCATACTCTGTGCCATAGGTGAAATGTGGCTCACTGGGAACGCATTGGGCAAGGTCCTTGTCCCAGCGAAGCTTTCACTCTGATGGGGAAAACAGAGCATAGGCCAGAAACCAGGAAACTGATTGATATTAGATGGTGCTAAGTACTCTAGAGGAAATACAAGCTGGTGAGACAGAGAGACAGGGTGTAATCAGGGAAGTCCTCTCTGAGGAGATGGCATCTGGTCTGCTGCCTGAGTGACATGAAGGAGCCAGGCACCTGAAGGTCTTGGGGAAAGATGTTCCAGGCAGAAGGAACAGCAAGTGCAAAGGCTCTGAGGCTGTGTTTGAGCTGGGAAAGATAACTCTCTGGAAAGGGAATGGCCCAAAGGGGCATTGGGCACACCCACAACGGAGGGAACAATGGAACTAAATGTGCCACATGCGGATATGTGACCTCTCACTGTCTTTCCTACTTTCTGGGCCTCGGTATTCCCATTTGCATGTGAGTCAATAGCAAAAACACTGCGACTAATTGAGAGAATGAAATGAGCTTGCTCATAGGAGAGCCTCTCCACTCAGAAAGCATCTGCTCACTCCTGCCTGAGATGGCCCTGCAAGAGCCCTGGGATCCTGAGGAACCACCTACAGTCTGGGGAAGGGTGTCTTCCTTGACCTGTGGAGGGACAACGAAGGACTCAGCCCTAAAGGGAGCCGAGAGCGGGGGCCAGGTTTGCCAGGTTTCTGGCTCCTTGGAGGGATCCCAAGGACAAGAGGGTCACCCTGCTCAGTGATGCCAGAAGATCTACTTGTCTTACCCAAAGCCACAAGGAGATTTTGGGATCTAGGACATGTGGAAAGCCACTGAGCACCCACCAAACACTTTCCATGCTAGTGGACTCCGTTTTTTCCTTCCCCAAGAAGACGTAGGTGAAAATTTTCGCCAGGGTCTGTCTGTGGGTGCGGAGCAAGCATGGGAGGGTGAGCAGCAGAACTGAGACTCCATATCCTGACCCCCAGAGTCAGGACTCTAGACATGCCTCCCCATTCCCCACACACATTTACACCACCTGTATACCCAGGTCCTAAATACAGTCTCAGTGACGCTTCTACCCACCCAGAGCCTATGGTCCGTAATCTGGGCATCGAGCGCCCTCTGGTGGTAATCATGACTATCTGACGCCCAGAGCCTCCGAGCGCGGCATGGCCAGCGTCTGGCCCAGTCCCTCCAGTGTGGCGCCTAGTGTGGTGGGGAAACTGAACAGCAAAGCCTAGGGCTTTTAGCCAGCACCCACTTAAAAAAGACAAGCCCTGAGATGGCAAAGGACTTGTCCAGAGTCACACAGCCGGTCGATCGTACCTAGTAGCCAAGAAGAGCACTCACTCATTCATTCACTCAATCTGCTTCATTGAGCACCTACTTTACCCCAGGCATTGTTCTAGGCACAGGGAACTCAGTAGTGACCAAGACAAAGCCCTCACCTTCATAAGGCCGACGTTCCACGGAGAGAGGGACAATAAATACACAAGTAAATATGTAGAGTGCCAGGTGGAGGGAAGTTCTATGATGAAAAATCAAGCAGAGTAGGGGAGAAGCAGCAGCATGGAGCTATCTTAGATCAGGCAGCTATGGGAGGGCTCTCTAGAGGGATGACTTGAGCTGAGATGGATGAAGAGATGGGGAAATGTGTAGGAAGAAGCAATTCTGGCACTGGGAAAGGAAGTGGCCCCTGACACAGGAGGGTCCTTGGCAAGTTCAAGTGACAGTGAGAAGGCCTGGGTGGTCAGAGTGGAGTGAGCAGGAGAGGCGGTAGAGGCCATATCAGATAGGGTCCTGTGTACTATGACAGGGGTCTAGGGCTCTGTTCTAAGTTGTGTTAGGAAGCCAGTGGAGGGTTTTGAACAATCACAGGGCGGCTAAAAATTTTAAGGGCTTGCTGGATTCTGAAGGAAAAAGCAGACGGCAGGAGGGATGAGGTGTGAACGCAGTTGGTTCTGAGTTAGAAAGCTATTACAAGGTTCCAGGTGAATAGTGACAGGAGCTTTAATCAGTGGTGGGGGTAATGGAAGGGTCTCAGATTTGAGATGCATTTTGAAGTTCAAGCCAAAAAGAGCTAGTGAGGTAGTGCTATAGAATGTGAGAGAAAGAGAGGAAAAAGATAAGTCCAAGGTTTTTTGCCTGAACATCTAAGTGACGTTTCCTGAGATGGGGACAGCAGGAAGGAGAGATTTGATGAGGGGGGCAGTGAAAAGTTCCATTTTGGGCATGGTGAGTTTGAGGTGCTGGCCATGACTATTCCAGGTTGGATATAGGAGTCTGAAGTTCAGGGGTGAACTTGTCAGTCATTACCATATAGATGGTGTTTAAAGCCATGGAGAGAGACACCTGCTTCCATCCAAAATGAAGTAACAGAGGCCAGATTTATCCTCTCGCCTAAAACAAACAAATAAAACATGCACAAAATATATAAAACAATGGTTTTCAAGATACTTGACATCAGAAAACAAAGGATAGTTTCCCTTAGAGACAGAAAACAAACAAGGTAAGTCCTAAAACCATCTCAGCGTACTGTCTTGGTAGAGTGTCTCGGTTGCATCGCAGGAAGTAGGAATGGAAGTAGTGCCTGGGAAACATCCTAAATTGAGAAGATAGACCTAGGGGTCCAGGGAGACAAACACAAGAACTTGCAGGACAGAGCACTCAACAGAGAGAGACCATAAAGATAGCCAGAACTCCAGAAACCTGCGGAGGGTCCCCCTCAAGTATTCATCAGAGTACTGATCAGCACATGTGTATATGGAAAATACCCAAGGCTGAACAAATAATCATCCAGAGGTATAGAGGAAACGGTACCCAGCAATCACACAAGGCCTGGAATAAGATGTGTTCTCACCAGGACTAGCAGAACTCATAATTAGTATTAGTGCAGGATGGGGTAGAATACTCAGAAGATTCTCACCTCAACAATGAAGAATAATTAGCCCTAAATTTAAATGCTGCTCTGGTCCCACCTAACAAATCTTCTTTTTTTTTTTTTTTTTGAGATGGAGTCTCGCTGTGCTGCCCAGGCTGGAGTGCAGTGGCCAGATCTCAGCTCACTGCAAGCTCCGCTTCCCGGGTTTACGCATTCTCTGCCTCAGCCTCCCAAGTAACTGAGACTATAGGCGCCTGCCTCGTCGCCTGGCTATTTTTTTGTATTTTTTAGTAGAAACGGGGTTTCACCGTATTAGCCAGGATGGTCTGGATCTCCTGACCTCGTGATCTTTCTGTCTCGGCCTCCCAAAGTGCTGGGATTACAGGCTTGAGCCACCGAGCCCGGCCTCCACCTAACAAATCTTCAAAGCAAGACCTGAAAGGATCAAACTCTTCCTGCAAATAAATTAATTGCATTCCAGAACAAAGTTCAGAATATTTGTAGAAATGCAAAAATAACCAGGATATGAAGAACTCCTAATGTATATGTAATTGGAGTATCCAAAGGAATGCAAAAATACTCAAAAAGGTAAAAATTACAATGTCTGGCATCTAATCAAAGATTATCAGGTATGCAAAGAAGCAGGGAAATACGCTCTATAATGAAGATAAATTAATTAATTAATTGAAACTGACTCAGAATGTACATAGATGTTAATAATAGTAATGAAGTGGAGGCATTTGAGATATTAAAAAGACACAAATCAAACTTACAGAGATCAAAAACAATCTGAGGGGAAAATTACACTGGAGGGGAGGAATGGCAGATTGGACACTGCAGAAGAAAAGATGAGTGAACATAAAGACACAGCAATAGAAACTAACGAAAATGAAACACACAGAAAGAAAAATCAATTTTTTTTTTTTTTTTTTTTTTTTTTGAGACAGGGTCTCACTCTGTCTCCCAGGCTGGAGGGCAGTGGTGCCATCTCAGCTCACTGCAGCCTCCACCTCCCAGAACAAGCAACCCTCCCACCTCAGCCTCCTGAGCAGCTGGGACTACAGGTGCACACACCACTATACCCAGCGAGTTGTTTGTTTTTTTGTAGAGACGGGGTCTCGCCATGTTCCCCAGGCTGATCTCTAGCTCCTGAGCTCACGAGATCCACCCGCCTCTGCCTCCCAAAGTGCTGGGATTAAAGGCATGAGCCACCACACCCCGGCAAAAAATCAAATGTTTTAAAAGGGGACATCAATGATCTGTGGGACAACATTAAACAACCTAATATATGTGTGATTAGAGTATCCAAAAAGAGGGAGTCAGCCTGTAATTCCAAACGCAGCAAAAATATCTTTCAAAAACAAAGCCCAAATAAGACTATTTCAGATATACAAAAGTGTAAAGAATTCAGCACCAACAGACTTTCATTATAAGAAATATTAAAGGAAGTCCTTTAGGCAGAAGCAAGATGATACCAGTGGGAAATACGGATCCCAGGAATGAAAAGCACCGAAAGTGGTAACTACGGGAGGAAATATATGTTTTATTATTATTTCAAGCCCTTTAAAAGATAAGTGACTATCTAAACAATAACAACATATATTTTTGAGGGGGGCGGGTTTGTGGTTGTTTTTTTGTTTTGAGATGGAGTCTCGCTCTGTCCCCCAGGCTGGAGTGCAGTGGCGCGATCTTGGCTCAGCACAACCTCTGCCTCCCAGGCTCAAGTTATTCTCCTGCCTCAGCCTCCGGACTAGCTGGGATTACAGGCGTGTGCCACCACTGCCTGGCTAATTTTTGTATTTTCAGTAGAGACAGGGTTTCACCATATTGGCCAGGCCCGTCTTGAACTCCTGACCTCAAATGATCCACCCACCTCGGCTTCCCAAAGTGCTGGGATCACAGGCATGAGCCACCATATGTATTTTTTATGTAAGTAAATTAAATGTATGACAACAATAGAATAGTGACTAAGAGAGGAAAAGTAGGGGTATGCTATTGAAAGGCTGTTACACTATACCTGAAGTAGTATAACATTATTTGAAAGTAGACTGTGGTAAGTTAAAGATTCATACTATAACCCCTAAAATTGCCACTAAAATAACAATATTAGAAGTTATAGCTAATAAGTCAACAATAGAGATAAATTGGAAACATAAAAAATACCATTTTACCCAAAAGAAAGCAGAAAAAGATAAAAAGGGCAACAAAGAATACATGGGACAAATATAAAACAAATCACAAGATGGTAAACTTATACCTAGCCACGCCAATTATCACATTAAATGTAAACGATCCAAACTCACCAGTTAAAAAGTAAAAATTGTCAGATTGGATTAAAAAATTCAGTACCCAACTATATGCTTTTTCAAAGACATATATTAAATATAAAGACACAAATAGAGTAAAAGTAAAAGGATGTCGGCCGGGCGCGGTGGCTCAGGCCTGTAATCCCAGCACTTTGGGAGGCCGAGATGGGTGGATCACCAGGTCAGGAGATCGAGACCATCCTGGCTAACACAGTGAAACCCCATCTCCTAAAAATACAAAAAATTAGCCGGGTGCGGTGGCGGGCGCCTGTAGTCCCAGCTACACGGGAGGCTGAGGCAGGAGAATGGCGTGAACCCGGGAGGCGGAGCTTGCAGTGAGCCGAGATGGCGCCACTGCATCCCAGCCTGGGCGACAGAGCGAGACTCCGTCTCAAAAAAAAAAAAAAAAAAAAGTAAAACGATGTCAAGAAGTATAGCCTAATAACACTAAATAAAAGAAAGCTGTAATAGTTACACTAATATCAGACAGAATAGATTTCAGATTATAAAAATATTACTAGGGATAAAAAAAGTTCATTTTAGAATGATCAAAGGGTCAGTCAATGAAGAGGGCATAATTCAAAATGTTTTTGCATCTAATTGACTAGCTCCAAAATACATGTTGCAAAAACGGATAGAACTGCAAGGAGAAATAGACAAATCCACAAGTACAGTTGGAGATTTCAATACTCTTCTCTCAATAATTGATAAAGCAAGCAGACAGAAAATCACTGAGGATTTGGGTGATTTGAATAACACTATAAAACAACTTGGCCTAATTGACATTTTTAGAACACTCCACCCAACATCAGAATACACATTATTTTCAAGGGCGCAGAGAATATTTTTAAAGACAGATCATATTCTTAGCCATAAAGAAAGTCTCAATAAACTTAAAATAATTCAAGTCATACAAATGAAGTTCTGACTATAAAAAAATTACATTAGAAATCAGTAACAGAGATATGTAAAAATCACCCACCAAATACTTGGAGATTAAATAATACCCTCTTAATAACCCATGGGGTCAAAGGAGAAATAAAAGGGGAAATTATAAAGCATTTTGAACTGAATGAAAATGAAAATACAACACTAAATGAAAACACAAAATTAGAGGGGTGCCTCTATAACAGCACCTAGGAAATTTGTAGTAATAAATACCAATAGTGGAAAAGAACAGTCTCAAAGCAATGACTTCAGCTTCTACCTTAAGAAACTTGGGGTGGGGGGGAAGAGCCAGTTAAACTCAAAGTAAGCAGAAGAAACAAATAATAAAGATTAGAGCAGAAATCTATGGAATAGAAAAATAATCGAGAACACAAAGACAAAAGCTGGTTCTTTGAAGAAATCAATAAAATTGACAAACCTCCAGCTAGGCTGATCCCGGAAAAAGAGAGAAGACACAACATTACCGATATCAGGATGAGAGAAATTATATCACAACAGATTCTACAAAGGAATCTGTTGATTCCAAAGGAATAAAAGACTATCTATTAAATACATTGAATTTGTAGTTAAAACCTTCCCACAAAGATACTTTCAGAACCAGGTAACTTCACTGGGGAATTTTAGGAAACATTTAAGGAAGCTGTGATATTGTAAAATATATATTAGTCTTTGTACCATTTCCTGTCACTTAGTGCCTAAAACCCTTGGAATCTCCAGAGTGGCAAGAGTGTCTTTCGTATGCTATCTCAGTCCATTCTGGTTTCTATAATAAAATACCTATGCTGGATAATTTATAAATAGAAGAAATGTATTTCTCACAGTTCTGGAGGCTGGGAAGTCCAAGATCAAGGTCCTGGCAGATTCAGTATTTGGTGAGGGCTTACTCCATGCAGCACAGATGGTGCCTTGCTGCTGTGTCCTCACAACGGTGCCAGGGGCAGAAGGAACCTGGCACCTCCCTCCAACTTCCTTAATAAAGGCACTGATCCCACTCACAAGGGTGTAATCTTCATGACTTAATCACTTCCAAAAAGGTTCCATCTCTTAGTACTATCATCCTGGGGGTGAGGCTTCAACATATGAATCTTGGGGGTACACCAACATTCAGACCATAGCATATGCTAATGAGATGACTGGTGGCTGGCAGGCCCTAGACAGCTTCAGAATGAGAGCTTCAGAAACACCAAGGCATGACTAAAGGGTTGGGACTTCAGCCCCAACCCCCGATCTCCAGGGAGGAAAGAAGGCCTGAAGGTTAAGTTAAGCACCAATGGCCAATGGTTTAATCAATCATTCCTGTTTAATGAAGCCTCCATAAAAATCCAAAAAGACAGTGTTTGGATGAGCTTCCAGACTGCCAAACACATAGGATTCTTGGAGGGTGGTATACCCAGAGAGGGTATAGAAGCTCCATGCCCTGTCCCCCATGCCTTGCCCTATACATCTCTTCCATCTGGCTGTTCATCTGTATCCTTTGTTAATATCCTTTATAGGCCTGATGCAGAGACTCATACCTGTAATCCCAGCACTTTGGGAGGCAGAGGTGGGAGGATCGCTTGAGCCCAGGAATTCGAGACCATTCCAGGCAACATAGTGAGATCCTGTCTCTACAAAAAAATAAAAATAAAAAATTGGCTGGGCATGGTGGCATGCACCAGTGGTCCCAGCTACTCGGGAGGCTGGGGCAGGAGATCACAGGAGCCCAGAAGTTCAAGGTTGCAGTGAGCTATGATCATGTCACTGCACTCCAGCCTGTGAGAGTGAGACTCTTGTCTCAAAAACATTTTTTTAATTTAAAAATAATTTCAAATTTTAAAAAATTCTTTATAATAAATTGGTAAATGTAAAGTGTTTCCCTGAGTTCTGTGGGCAGCTCTAGTAAATTATTCAAATCTAAGGAAGGAATCCTAAGAACCTCTGGATGGCCAAAAGCACAGGTCATACCTGGGGCTTGCAATTGGCATCTGTGGTGAGGGGAAGTCTTGTGGGACTGAGCCCTTAATCTGGGGGGCCTGAAGCTATCTCCAGGTAGACAGTGTCAGAATTGAATTCAATTAGAGGACTCCCAACTGGGGTCCACTGGAGAACTGCATGGTGTGTGGAGAAACAACCCACACACATCTGGTGTCAGAAGTATTGTGTTGAGTCATGTGTGAGAGTAGGAGAAACACTTTGGGTTTTAACCATAACACCAATTCAACACAAACTCTCCCAGAAAATTAAAAAGGAAGAACACTTTCCAGCTCACTCCATAAGACCAACATTACTCTGATGACAAAGTCAAACAAAGACTTTACAAGAAACTACAGACCAATATCCCTCTTGAACGTATATGTAAAATTCTAAACAAAATCTTAGCAAATCAGATCCAACAATATATAAAGTGGATAATACATGATGACCAAGGAGGTTTATCCTGGGAATACAAAGTTGGTTTCACATTCAAAACTAGATCAATGTAATTCATATTCATTTCCTTCTGTTATATAAGAAATTACCACAAACTTTGTGGATTAAACAACAAAAAATCACCCCACAGTTTTGGAAATCAGAAGTCCAATTGGATTTCACTAGGCTAAAATCAAGGGGATACACAATTGCATTAATCCTGGAAGCTCTAGGGGAGAATATCTTCTTGCCTTTGCAAGTTTCTAGAGGCTGTCTCCCTTCCTTGGGTCATGGCCCTCTCCTCCATCTTCAAAGCTAACAGCATAACATCTCCAAGTCTCTCTCTCTCTCTCTGTCTCTCCATCTCTGTCTGTCTCTCGCGTGCACTCTTCTTCTTCTTCTTCTTCTTCTTCTTCTTCTTTTCTTCTTCTCTTCTTCTTTTCTTTTCTTTTCTTCTTTTCTTCTTCTCTTTCTTCTTCTCTTCTTCTTTTTTTTCTTCTTCTTCTTCTTCTTCTTCTCCTCTTCTTCTTCTCCTTCTCTCCTTCTCTTCTTCCTCTCTTCCCTTCTTCTTCTCTCTTCTTCTCTCTTCTTTAAGGAAGGGGAGAAAGAGAGAAAAAGAAAGAAAGAAAAAGAAAGGAAAAGAGAGAACAAAAGAGAAAGAAAAGAAAAAAAAAAAAGAGAGAAAGAATGATAATAAAGAAAGGAGAGGAAAAGAAGAAGAAAGAAAAGAAAAGAGATGAGGAAAGAAAGAGAGAAAGAGGGAAAAAGAAAAGAAGACCAAGAGAGAAAAGAAGATAAAAAAAAGAAATAAGTAAAGAGAGAAAGAAAGGAAAGAAAAAGAAAAAGGAAAGGAAGAAAAGAGAGTAGAGAAGACAAGAGAGAAGGGAAAGGAGAAAGAAGAAAAAAAAAGAGAAGAAGCAAAAAAGAGAGGAAAGAAGAGAGAGAGAAAAAGGGAGAAAGAAAAGAGAGGATAAGAAAAGAAGGAAAGAAAGAAAAAGGAGGCAAAGAAAAGAGCTAGTAAAAAAGAGCGAAAAAGAAGAAAGGAAAGAGAGAAAAGAAGGAAGAGAAAGAAAGAAAAAAGAAAGAAGAAAGGAGAAGAAAGAAGAGAGGGAGAGGAGAAAGAAGGTAGGAGGAAAAGAGAAGAGAAAGGAATGAAGAGAAAGAGAAAGGAAAGATAAGAAAGAGGAGGGAATAAGAGAGAAGAGAAAAGAAAGAGAAAAAGATGAGAAAAAGGAAATGAGAAGAAAAAAGGGGGGAAAAAAAGAGAGAGAGAAAAGAAGAGAGGAAGGAAGAAAGAGAAGAAGAGGAAAGAAAAGAAAGAAAGAGAGAGAGAGAAAGAAAGTAAAGAGCAGAAAGAAAAGAGAGAAGAAAGAAGAAAGAGAAAGAGACGAGGGAAAGAAAGAAAGGAAAGAGAGAAGGAAATGAGAAAAGAAAGAGAGAAAAGGAGGAGGAAGAAAGAAGAGAGGAGAAAGAGGAAAGAGAGGAAAGAGAGAGGAAAGGAGGAGGAAGGAGGAGAAGAGAAGAGAGAAAGAGAGAATGAGGAAAGAAGAAGATGGAGGAATAAGGGAAAAGACAAAGTAAAAGAGAAAGAAAGAGAGGAAAAAGAAAAGGAAAAAGAGGGGAAAAAGAAAGGAAAAGAGGAAAACCGAGGAGAAGAAATAAAGAACAGGAGAGAAAGAGCGAGAGAGAAAGGGAGTAAGGAAAGAAAGAGAGAAGGATAAGACAGAAGAGAAAGAAAGAAAAGAGAGGAGAAAAGGAAGAGAGGATAAGAAAAGACAAGAAAAGAAAGAGAGAAAGAAAGGAAAAGAGGGAGAAAGAGAGAGAGTAGAAAGGAAGAGAGAGAGAAAGAAGAAAAGAGAGAAAAGAGAATAAGAGAGAGAAAGAGAAAAAAGAAGAGGGAGAAAGGAAGGGGGAAAAAAAGGAAAAAAGAGAGGAAAGAAAGAGAGAAGGGAAAGAAAGGAAGCGGGAATAAAGAAAGAAAAGAGGAAGAAAAGGAGGAAAGAACGAAGAAAAAGAAAAAAAGAGGAAAAGAAAAAAAGGAAAGGAGGGAGAAGAGGAATAAAAAAGAAAGGAAAAAAAAGAATAGGAAAAGAGAGAAAAACGAAGGGAAGAAAGAAAGGGAGAGGAGGGAATGAAGGAGAAAGGAGGGAAAGAAGAAGAGAAGACAGGAAAGAGAAAAGAGAGAAAAGAAAAGAAAAGAAAGAGAGAGAAAGGAAAAGAAAGAAGATTGAGAGGAAGGAGAGAGAAGAAAAGAGAGAGAGAAAAGAAAGAGAGAAAGAAGAAGAAGAGAAAGAAAGAAAAGGAAGAAAAGAGAGGAGAAAAGAAAGAAAAAAGAAAGAGAAGGAAATGAGAGGAAAGAGAGAAAGAAAGGAACGAAGGGAAAGAAAGGAAGGAAGGAAGGGAAAGAAGGGGAGAAAGAGTGAAAAAGAGAAATAATGAAAGAGGAAGAGAAAGAAAGAAGGAAAGAAAGAAGAAAGAAACTGAGAAAGGAAGGAAGGGAAAGAAGGAAGGACAGGGAGAGAGGAAAAGAGAGAAGTAACGAAAGAGGAAGAAAAAGAAAGAAAGAAAAGAAAAGAAAGAAGAAGGAAGGGGAGAAAGAAAAAGAAGTAACGAAAGAGGAAGAAAAAGAAGGAAGGAAGGAAGGAAGGAAGGAAGGAAGGAAGGAAGGAAGGAAGGAAGGAAGGAAGGAAGGAAGGAAGGAAGGAAGGAAGGAAGGAAGGAAGGAAGGAGAGGTCCAGCTGAAGTGGAGAGAGGAGTGGACCCTAGTCCTTGTCCCTGTCCATGGTGCTGATTCCTAGGGATTGCAAAGATGCCCCGGGCACCTGTGGAATCAGGTCCACAACCGGAAGAGCAGACTAAAAGATCCCTCTTATTCTGAAGGGCAAGTGTGTGGGTAATTCACAGAGAGTGATAGCTTGAAGTGGAGATGGCTCAGCCACTCTAAGATAGATGCCTTTAGCAAACTCTATCTAGATCCGGGATGGTACTCTTCCATCCATCAAAGGCAAAATGCCATCCTTGTTTCCAAAAGGTCTCTCCATTCTAAACTTCTGTACCAGTAACTTCCTGGGAAAGAACGTGTCAGAATTAACTTTTTCTGTGACCTCTGTCTACTCTGGACATATTTTGTCTCCACCAGTAACTGTTTTCATCGTGTGGAGGTAGGAATAAAAACAAGATAGCAGTTTTTTAAATTAGATTTCCATAATCATCAGGTTGTCACCCTGGCAGGGGAAACCACAACACTGAGTACTTGAAAGATAATCTCTCCTGGGTTTGAAACTTCCTGTACAATGGCGCGATCTCAGCTCACTGCAACCTCTACCTCCTGGGCTCAAGCGATTCTTCTGCCTAAGCCTCTCGAGTAGCTGGGACTACAGGCATGCACCACCATTTCCGGCTAATTTTGTATTTTTAGTAGAGATGGGGTTTCACCATGTTGGTCAGGCTGGTCTCGAACTCCTGACCTCAAGTGATCCACCCACCTCGACCTCACGAAGTGCTGGGATTACAGGTGTGAGCCACTGCACCCAGCAACGTATCTCCTTATTCTAGTTCTTCTCAGAGAGTATTCTGCATATGTATATTTCTCTCCATCCCATGATTTGAGATTCATGGTTTTATTGTAGATAGGTTTTTTCTCATTTTATTTCTTCATTGATTTTTACTTAACAATTTATTGCACGTCTGTAAATACAGACCTATGTTACTTCATAGCACTTATTAAATTTCCTCATAATTAAATAAGTGTTGTCCACACTAGGAAACTTTCTGCATATCGGTTCACAAAATACTTCAATCAGCTGATCCTATATTGAATAATATTATTTTTCTGGATCTTCATATAATGACCACCTTCTCATGGTTTGGTTCTTACCAAACCTGTCACATCCTCAAAGACATTTCCATGACAAAGTGGGTTAAGTGATTCTTGCTCACCTGTATTCTCTAATAGTCCTTGTATTAGGTTAACACACAATTTGAGATCTCTAGATAGCTTAATTTTTTGTCCATGTATCCGTCTGCACATTTTTTTTTTTCTAATTTATCTCCTTAAAAATTTTTTGCTTTTCTCTCATGAGTTTATACATTGAATTAACAATGGGAGATTTTGTTCACTGTAGTATTTCTTGCTCCTGAAAAAGAGGCTTGGATGCGGCCTGGCATGGTGGCTCACACCTGTAATCCAGCACTTTGGGAGGCCGAGGTGGGCAGATCATCTGAGGTCAGGAGTTCGGGACCAGCCTGACCAACATGGAGAAACCCTGTCTCTACTAAAAATACAAAATTAGACAGGCATAGCTGTGCATGTCTGTAATCCCAGCTACTCAGGAGACTGAGGGAGGAGAATCACTTGAATCTGGGAGGCAAAGGTTGCGGTGAGCCAAGATCGCACCATTGCACTCCAGCCTGGGCAACAAGAGCAAAACTCTGTCTCAAAAAAAAAAAAAAGGTTTGGATGCTATAGTCATTCATTGCAAAACAGGACAGATGGGTGGACCCAATCATTAAAAGTGAGTCAGTGATTATTACTTTTATTATTAGTAGTATTAAGCTGCACTGGACCACAGAGATAATTGGATGAGGCAGATAAATAGAAAAGGCAGTGATAGCCTTTAGCTCTGTTGTATGCTGGACTCTGGTACAACCTAGAGTCACACATACCCGCCTCTGAATTCTGTATGGACAGGTGAAGAGATACGAGAGGTATTTACCTTAAGGGGTTAAGCGTGGGTTTAGGTAATTTGGGAAGAAATTTGAGATGAGAGAAAGGGAATAGTAAGCATTGTGTGTTTTGAAATCCTTTTTTCTGTCACTGAGTTGTGGTTACAAAACTAAACTCTTACTATCCCCCAAACTGAGAGGTTGGTGGTGACCTCAATGAGGCCCAAGAACTGGAACAAATTTGAGGAAGGAAATCATACAGTACTCCGTCTGAGGTGGAAGTTGAGGTTAGCAAGGACTGTTACACAATTCTCCCATGTGAAAGCAAGAGAGGTCTGGGTGTGGTGGCCCCAGCACTTTGGGAGGCCAAGGTGGGTGGATCACCTGAGGTCAGGAGTTCAAGACCAGCCTGACCAACAAGGTGAAGCCCCAACTCTACTAAAAATGCAAAAATTAGTCGGGCATGGTGGCACGTGCCTGTAGTCCCAGCTACTCTGGAGGCTGAGACAGGAGAATTGCTTGAACTTGGGAGGCAGAGGTTGCAGTGAGCCGAGATTGTGCCACTGCACTCCAGGCTGGGTGACAGAGCAAGACTCCATCTCAAAAAAAAAAAAAAAAAAAAAAAAGAAGAAGAAGAAGAAAAGAAAAAGAAAAAGAAGGGAAGAGAGTTGTTATGAAGGAACCAAGACATGGGAGCAGGAGTAGAACGGCCTCAGCTGCTCTAATCCTCCCATGTTCTTATTCCTAGGAGTGCTTGATCCTCTCAACCAGCATCCACCAAGTATAGTTTCAGAGTCAGGAGTAACTACGACTTTCCTTTCAGGAGTGTGAATGTGTAAACACCCATCCAGGCTCAACGTGAGTGCAGCCTGTTTGGCCCCCAGTGAACGCCCTGTCCTGTCTACTGACCATTGCCCTCCAGACTATGCAATGGAGAATCTCATTCCGATGACCACGCTGGCTTGATCCTGGTGGTCTCTAGGGGATGATCTTTCAGGCTCAGCACAGCCAGAGAAGGCCCCCAAAGGCCGCCAACATGGAAAGTCAGATGATTTTGGATTATCTCTTCAGTTTGGAGAACTTTGAAAAATTGCATCAGAAAAGCTGTGTGGCCTAGGAGAATCTGGGAGAGCTGGAGGCATGTTCTGTGTGACCACTGTGCTGAAGGATGAAGATGACTACCATTTCTTTTTTTTTTTTTTTTTTTGAGACGGAGTCTGGCTCTGTCACCCAGGCTGGAGTGCGGTGGCCGGATCTCAGCTCACTGCAAGCTCCGCCTCTGGGTTTCGCCTTTCTCCTGCCTCGCTCCCAAGTAGCTGGGACTACAGGCGCCCGGCTCGTCGCCCGGCTAGTTTTTGTTATTCTTTAGTAGAGATGGGGTTTCACCGTATTAGCCAGGATGGTCTCGATATTCCTGACCTGTGATCCGCCCGTCTCGGCCTCCAAAGTGCTGGATTAACAGGCTTGAGCCACCCGCCGCCGGCCGATGAACATTTCTTTTAGATGCCGGGTATGCAAGAAGAAGTTAA
>NW_022142085.1:0-70627 GCF_007565055.1 Rhinopithecus roxellana | reverse complement strand
TTCAACTCAAGATGGATAAAGACTAAATGTAAAACTCAAACCATAAAAATCCTAGAAGAAAAAAAGTCAATACCATTCAGGACATAGGAATGGGCAAAGATTATACGAAAAATGCCAAAAGCAACTGCAAAAAAGCCAAATAAGAAGAAGATATAATTAAACTAAAGAGCTTTGTACAGAAAAGAAACTATCAGAGTGAACAGGCAACCTAAGAATGGGAGAAAAATTGGTGCAATCTACCCATCTAACAAAGATCTAAATTCAGAATTTAAAGTAAAAAAACTAAAAAAATTTAAAGAAAAAAAACAATCCATCAAAAAGTAGCAAAGACCAGGCATAGTGGCTCATGCTTAATCCCAGCACTCTGGGAGGAGAAGGTGGGTGGATCATTTGAGGTCTGGAGTTCAAGACAGAATGGCAATATGGTGAAACCCCGCCTCTACTAAAAATACAAAAATTAGCTGGGCATCATGGTGGGGCGTGTAGCTCAGGTTATGGAGGGGCGAGCAGGAGAAACTTGAACCCAGGGAGGTGGAGGTTGCAGTGAGAGAGAGTAGTGCCACTGCACTCCAGCTGGGATAGAGCAAGAATCCTCTCAAAAAAAAAAAGAAACTGGGCAAAAGATGAACGAACACTTCTCAGAAGCATTTGCAGCCAACACCACATGAAAAGAAGTTCAGCATCACTGATCATTAGAGAATAAAATAAAAACCACAAGAGAGACATCTCACACAGTCAGATGGTGATTTTAGAAAGTCAAGAACAATGATGCTGGTGAGGCTGTGAAGAAGAAACAGGAACGCTTTTACACTGTTGGTGAGAATGTATATTAGTTTCAACATCGTGGAAGACAGTGGGTGATTCCTCAAGGATCTAGAACCAGAAATACCATTGACCAGCAATCCCATTACTGGGTAATACTCAAAGGAATAGACATATCTACTATAAAGACACATGCACACGTTATTTTATTGTAGGCACCTATTACAACAGCAAAGACATGAAACAAACCAAATGCCCATCAATGACAGAGATTGGATAAATAAAATGTGGTTATACACACACAGGAATACTATGCAGCATACAAAGAAAATGAGATCATGTCCTTTGTAGGAACATGAAGAAGCTGGAAGTCATCATCCTCAGACAACTAACACAGGGATAGAAAACCAAAAAACTGCATGTCTCACTCATAATGGTAGCGAACAATGAGAACACATGGGTACGGGAGGGGAATAACACACACCAGGGTCTGTTGTGAAGTCGGGGGCAAGGGGAGGGCACCTAGAAGATGGGTCAATACGTGCAGCAAACCACCGTGGCACACATATACCTATGTAATAAACCTGCACATTACGCTCATGTATCCTGGAACTTAAAGCAAAATAAAAATAAAATAAGTATTCAATATCATCATTTAGAATGCAATTTCTTCTCTTTCTCCTTCTTTTCTAGAATTCTTTCTCAGATAAGATTCTCTGGACAAATTATACTGCATCTTGACACTATGCCTTGAAAGGTGTCAGCACATCTGTTTACCTGCTACCACCCCACTCACAGGCAGAAGACTCAAAACAGAAAAAACTCCACCCATTTCTGTACTTTATACCAGAAGAGATTCAGCAACAATGAGCTGCTGTACAGATATAATTTATAAGTTTCTCCTTTCCTGCCTTTAGGTGCCCTCTCCTGCCAGAAATTTCTGCTACAGTAATAAAAATATGAGCCACACTGCCCTGTCCCTATGAAACCCAAACAAAAGAGGCTCTAGGACTATCCTTTAGTGCACAGGTGAAACTTAACTCTTATAAATGTATCTTGAACCCCCATACTTGATTCTGGCCACAACTTAGAGTCACATGAGGCAGTTAATTAAAATAACATGAATGCTTCCACCCAGAACATTAAACAGAACCTGTGGGAAGGGCACCAGTAAAGAGAGTTCTGCAAATTGGTCATGTGATTGTAATCAGCAGCCTGGGCTTATAACCACTTAACTAAGCATCGCCTCTCAAGCTTTAATGAGCTTATAAATCACTTGGTAATGTTGGTCTCACTCTATGTAATGTGATTCTGCAGGTATGGAAAGGTCCATGAATGTGTGTTTTAAATAAGTCCCCTGTCAATGCTGATGATGCTCCCCTTAGGCTCATGATTAGCATTAGTTAGAAAAGTAGGCAAAGCACAGAGTCCCTTAAACTTGGCACTCTTGTCACAACACAAATACTTCTGGCACAAATGAAGACAACTAATCTCCATCTTAAAGTATCGTAATCTTTGTTGGCTTTTTAAAGTTTACAGAGAAAACAGAAAGCAGCAATATCTGACTGAGTCTGCATTTTTATTGTATTGTATTTTATTTTTGGGGGGACGGAATCTCACTCTGTTGCCCAGGCTGGAGTGCAGTGGCGAGATCTGCACTTACTGCAACCGCAGCCTCCCAGGTTCAAGAGATTCTTCTGCCTCAGCCTCCTAAGTAGCTGGAACTACAGGCATGCACCACCATGCCTGGCTAATTTGTTGTGTGTGTTGTGTGTGGTGTGTGTGTGTGTGTGTGTTTAGTAGAGAGGATTTCACTATGTTGGTCAGGCTGGTCTCGAACTCCTGACCTCAAATGATCTGCCACCTTGGCTTCCCAAAGCACTGGGATTACAGGATGAGCCACAGCGCCCGGACCTTGTTTCTGTATTGTAAGTACTTCAGCCTGCAAATAAGTACCTTGGATAATCAAGTTTCTGTCAAAGGAACTTACTCTGTATCTTTTAGTATTTATCATTCTACAGCTAAATGTAATTCTACCTTTGTGTCCAACTTTCATGTGCTCTTAAAATGAGCTTTACTCTGAACAAATCTGTGTGTACTTTTAATGACATAAAATTTAAAAAGTAAACTTTTGCCAAAGCAAAAACAAAGCGATGAATCTCAGGTTACAAATAAAGACAATCCTGAGTCAAAAAGAATGACAAGGCTGGGTGCGGTCACTCACGCCTGTAATCCCAGCACTTTAGGAGGCCAAGGCAGGCGGATCACGAGGTCAGGAGATCAAGACCATCCTGGCTAACATGGTGAAACCCCATCTCTACTAAAAGTACAAAAAATTAGCCAGGCGTGGTCATGGGTGCCTATAGTCCCAGCTACTCAAGAAGCTGAGGCAGGAGAATGGTGTGAACCCAGGAGGCAGAGCTTGCAGTGAGCTGAGATCCATGCACTGCACTCCAGCCTGGGCGACAGTGCGAGACTTCATCTCAAAAACAAAAAACAAAACAAAAAAAAAGACGAAAGGTTTATTTAGCTGTTAATATAATTTACGTATATTTCAAAAAAGCAGAGAAAAATATCTACATCTAATCTAAATGCTTATTAATAAACAGAGATGATAATATATCCTCCCTTATTTTCACATATGTGAATAAAGCCTCTTATTAGTAATTTACATTTCTCCTAAACAACCAGGTCAATGGACATGTTTGAACTCTTGGACATCGAATTGTGAACCTGAAAGAATGTTTACGGTAAAAAAGCAGAAGAGAGAAAGGTGTTATAATAAATTAATGGGTGCACATAAACCAAATCAAGTTGTTAGAGACCTATGAAGAGAATGAGATACTGACACAGTAATAGTGGGAGACTACAACACCCACAGGCACTAATAGACACATTATTGAGGCAGAAAATTAACGAAGATACTAAGACCTAAACTCAACACGTGACTAAACAGTCCTAATAGACTTCTACAGAACTCTCCATCTAAAAACAACAGAGTATAGTCATTACATGGCACATACTCTAGAACTACACACAGAGGCCACAGCTTGATAAAAATGTAATTCAATGCAAAGAAAATCACTTGAATCATACAATTACAAGGAAATTAAACAACCTGAACTCAAACTACTTTTGGGTAAATAATGAAATTAAGGCAGGAACCAAGAAGTTCTTTGAAAAAAATGAGAAAAAAGATACAACATACCAGAATTTTTGCAACACAGCTAAGGCAGCATTAGGAGAAAAAAATTATAGCATTAAATGCTTACACTGAAAAGTTAGAAAGACTTCAGTTTAACAGCCTGATATCATAAATAAAACACCGAGAGAAGCAAGAGCAAATCAACCTCTAAGCTAGCAGAAGAAACAACCAAAATAATGTCTGAATGGAAGGAGATTTTGACATGAAAAACTATACAAAAGATCAACAGGAGTAAAATCTTTAAAAAAATAAAAATAAAATAAACCAGTAAGATTAATGAAGAAAAAGGAAAAGATCCAAATAAACACAATTTAAAATGACAAAAGGGACATTACCACTGACCCCACAAAAATATATTGAAGTCTACTATGAACACCTCTATGCACACAAACTTGAAAATCTAGAAGAAATGGAAAATTAATTATTATTATTATTATTTTTTGAGATGGAGTCCTCGCTCTGTCGCCCAGGCTGGAATGCAGTGACACGATCTTGGCTCACTGCAAGCTCTGCCTCCCGAGTTTGCGCCGTTCTCCTGCTTCAGCCTCCTGAGTAGTTGGGACTACAGGAGCCCACCACCACGCCCAGCTAATTTTTTGTATTTGTAGTAGAGACGGGGTTTCACTGTGTTGGCCAGGATGGTCTTGATCTCCTGACCTCATGATCCGCCCACCTCGGCCTCCCAAAGTGCTGGGATTACAGGTGTGAGTCACCACACCCGGCCAGAAAAATTACTGAATAAATATATCCTCTCAAAACTGAACAAAAAAGAAATCAAAGCCCTTAATAGATCAATAACAAGCTTGAGAATTTAATTAGTAATAAATAGCCTACCAACCAAAATAGCCTAGGACCAGACAGATTCACAGCTGCATTCTAGTAGATGTACAAAGGACAGCTGGTACCACTTCTACTAAAACTATTCCAAAAAGTAAAATGGCACCATTCTGATACCAAAACTTGACAGAGATAAAACAAAAGAAGAAAACTTTAGACTAATATTCTTGATGAACATTGATGCAAAAATTCTCAACAAAATATTGGCAAACCAAATTGAGCAGGACATCAAAAACCTAACCAACTATGATCAAGTAGAGTTTATTTTAGGGATGCAAGGCTAATTCAACATACACGAGGTGGGGCATGGTGGCTCACGCCTGTAATCCCAGCACTTTGGGAAGCCAAAGCAGGCAGATCACCCAGGGCCAGGAGTTCGAGACCAGCCTGGCCAACACGGCAAAACCCTGTCTCTACTAAAAATACAAAATTAGCCGGGCGTGGTAGTAAGCACCTGTAATTCAGCTGCTTGGGAGGCTAAGGCAGGAGAATCACTTGAACCCAGGAGGCAGAGGTTTTGCAGTGAGCTGAGATCGTGCCACTGTACTCCAGCCTGGGCAACAGAGTGAGACTCCATCTCAAAGAAAAAAAAAAAATCACGTGTGAATTAATAAATGTGATTTATCACATAATAAGAAATAAAGACAGGGCCAGGAGTGGTGGCTCATGCCTGTAATCCCAGCACTCTGGGAGGCTGAGGCGGGTGTATCACCTGAGGTCAGGAGTTCAAGAGCAGCCTGGTCAACATGGTGAAATTCCATCTCTACTACAAATTCAAAAATTAGCTGGGCGTATCGGCGGTCACCTGTAACCCCAGTTACTTGGGAGGCCGAGGCAGGAGAATTGCTTGAACTTGGGAGGTAGAGCTTGCAGTGAGTCGAGATGGTGCCACTGCACTCCAGCCTGGGTGACAGAGCAAGACTCCGTCTCAAAAAAACAAAAAAGGCCGGCGCGGTTGGCTCAAGCCGTAATTCCAGCATTTGGGAGCGCGACGCGTGGATCACGAGTTCCGGAGAGATGGAGACCACCCGGCTAACACGGTGAAACCCGCCTCTACTAAAAATTACAAAAAAAAAAAAACTAGCTGGGCGAGGTGGGGCGCCTGTAGTCCCAGCTACTCCGGAGTCTGAGGCAGGAGAATGGCGTGAACCCAGGAGGCGGAGCTTGCAGTGAGCTGAGATCCGGCCACTGCAGCACAGCCTGGGCCACAGAGCAAGTCTCCGTCTCAAAAAAAAAAAACAAAAACAAAACAAAAAAAAAAAAAAACTAAAGACAGAAAGCACAAAATTATGTCAATAGATGCAGGAAAGGCTTTCAATAAAAGTTAACATTTTTATGTTAAAAAGCCTCAATAAACTAAGGATGGAAGGTGCATACTTCAAAATAATGAGTTATCTATCACAAACCCACAGCCAACATACTGAACACACATAAATTGGAATCATTTTTCTTTGAAAATCAGGCACAAGACAAGGCTGCCTCCTCTCAACCCTCCTATGCAACATAAAATTGGAAGTTCTAGCCAGATCAATTAGGCAAGATAAAAAAAAAAGACATATGAACAGGAAGAAAGAAAGTCGAACTTATTTCTGTTTACAGATGACATAATGCTGTATCTGAAAAACACTGTAATCTCAGCACAAAAGCTTTTCTTTCTTTTTTTTTTTTTGAGACCGAGTTTCACTCTTGTTGCCCAGGCTGTTGTGCAGTGGCGTGATCTCGGCTCGCTGCAACCTCCGCCTCTCGGGTTCAAGCGATTCTCCTGCCTCAGCCTTCCTGAGTAGCTGGGTTTAAAGGTATGCACCACCACACTCGGCTAATTTTTGTTTTTTAGTAGAGACGGGGTTTCTCCATGTTGGTCAGGCTGGTCTCAAACTCCCAACCTCAGAAGATCCGCCCACCTACGCCTCCCAAAGTGCTGGGATTACAGGCGTCAGCCACTACGCCAGGCCTAGAAAAACTTTTCAACTGACAACCCTTCAGGAAAACTTCAGAATACAAAATAAACGTACAAAATTATGGCATCTCTATAAATCAAAAACAAGCATGCCAAAAGCCAAATCAAAAACAGAACCCCTTCACAATCACTACGAAGAGAATAAAATATCTAGGAATACAGCTAACCCGGGAGGTGAAAGATCTTTATGACAACACTGTGAAAACACTGCTTGAAGAAGTCAGAGCTGACACAAACAAATGGAAAACCATTTTGTGCTCATGGACAAAAAACAGTGGCAGAATAAGGACAGGGACGGGAGCGCGGGGTAAAGATAAGCCGGGGGGACCCTCGCTATGAAACCAGAGCCTTCGGCTGATTTAGCGCCGGCGGCAGAACATTGGTGATGAATGTATTGGTGACCCGAAACCAAAAAACGAGGGGGCAGGGGCGACACTCTGTCACCCGGGGGGGCATGGTATAGGTTGGGGTGAATAACAAATGTATACTAAAAACAAAGAAAAAATTGACAGGTAGAGTCGGTGTGGCAGGCATACTGTAACCGCTACTGGGAGCTTTAGCAGAGAATCTTGAACCTGGAGGCAGAGGTTGCAGTGAGACAATCCACCAAGAACTAGCCTTGGTGACAGGCAGACGTCTCTAAAAAAAAAAACAAAAAAGAGAAAAGATCAATATTATTTAAATGGTCATACTGCCAAAGAAATTACAGATTTAATGCTATTTTATCAAACTACCAAAAGAATTTTTAAAAGAAATAAAAGAAACAAAAAAAAAGTTTTAATATGGAACCAAAAAAGGGCCCAAATAGCCAAGGCAATCATAAGCAAAAAGAACAAAGCTGAAGTCATTACATTACCTGAATTCAAACTATACTACAGGGCTACAGTAAACAAAGCAAAATGGTACTGGTACAAAAACAAACTCATAGACCAATACAACAGAATACAGAGCCCATACATAATAATACCACACACCTACAACCATCTGGTCTGTGGCAAAGGTAACAAGAGGAATCTGGAAAGAATTCCCTATTTAATAAATGGTACTGGAATAACTAGCTAATACAACGTAGAAGATTGAAACTGAACCCTCTAATTACACCATATACAAAAATCAACTCAAGATAAATAAAGATTTAAATGTAAAACTTCAAATTATTAAAAAAAAAAAAAATCCATGAGATAACTTAGGAACTACCATTCTAGACACAGAAGCCGGCAAAAATTTTGAAATAAAGATACCAAAAGCAATTGCAACAAAAGCAGTAATTGACAAATGGAAGCTAAGTGAGCTAAAAATCTTCTTCACAGCAAAGGAAACCATCGACACAGGAACAAAAACACAAAAGAATAGAAAAGAAATATTTGCAAGCCATGCTTTGACAAAGTGAATACCATAATATGAAACTAATAAGTTTATAGGGAAAAAAAAGACCTCACTAAAAAGTAGACAAAAAACATGAAAAGGGTGTTTTTTTAAAGAAGAAATACATGTGGCTAACAAGCATATAAAAAATGCTCATCACTAATCATTAGGGAAATTCAAAGAAAAACCGCAATGAAGTATCATCTCACCCAGTAAGAATGTCTAGTATTAGAAAGTCAAAAGATAACAGATGCTGGCAAGGTTACAGAGAAACAGGAATGCTTATACACTACCCGTGGGAGTGTAAATTAGTTCAACCACTATAAAAAGTAGTGTGATGATTTCTCACAGAACTGAAAACAGAATTACCTTTTGACCCAGCAACCTCATAATCAGGCATATACCCCATAAAATATAAATTATTCTATTATAAAGACATATGCATATTCATTGCAGTCCATGTCATTCACAACAGCAAAGAAATGGAATCAACCTAAACGCTTATCAATTGTATACTGGATAAAGAAAATATGATATGGCTGGGCATGGTGACTCACACCTGTAATCTTAGCATCTGGGGAGGGTGAGTCAGGTAAATTGCCTGAGCTCAAAAGTTTGAGCCACCTAGGGCAACATGGCACACCCTGCCTCTACAAAAAATACCAAAAAAATAGCCAGGTCTGGTGTGTGTGCCTGTAGTCCCAGCTACTTGGGGGGCTAAAGTAGAAGAGGATTGCTTGAGCCTGGGAGGTTGAAGGTGCAGTAAGCTGAGATCATGCCACTGCACTCCAGTCTGGACAACAGAGTGAGACCCTTTCTTCAAAAATAAAATAAAATAAAAGGTTTAGGCCGGGTGCAGTGGCTCACACCTGAAATCCCAAAACTCTGGGAGGCCGAGACGGGTAGATCACAAGATCAGGAGTTCGAGACCAGCCTGACCAACATGGTGAAACCCCGTCTTACTAAAAAAATTAAAATTAAATTAAAAATTTAAAACACAAACACACAAAAATTACCAGGACGTGTGGCACATGCCTGTAATCCCAGCTACTCAGGAGCTTAGGGCAGGAGGAGGATGCTTGAACCTGGGAGGCACAGGTTGCGGAGTGAGCTGAAAATTCTTGCCATTGCACTCCAGCCTGGGCAACAAGAGCAAAACTCCATCTCAAAAAAAATAAAATAATAAAATAAAAAGTAAATAAATAAATAAATAAATAAAATATGGTAGATAAATATCATGGAATACTGTGTGGCCGGCCATTAAAACACACACATACAGAAGATCATGTCCTCTGAAGCAAGATGAATGAAGCTGGAGGCCATTATTCTTAGAAAACTAATGTAGCAGCAGAAAATCAAATGCATGTTATTTCTAAGTAATAAGACGCGGAAGGGGCTACACTGTGCCCTCATTATAAGACATACCTCATGGGGAAAAGGGAGGAGAAACCATGGGGGGATAAGACAGCTCAAACATGGAAAAAGGAGAAAACCCCATCTACAAAAATACAAAATAGAGAAGTGGGGGTGCAGGCTGTAATGCAGCTACTGGGCTGAGCAGGAGACCACTGAACTGGGAGGAGGAGGTTTGCAGTGAGCCGAGACCCGCCATTGCATCCAGCCTGGGCAAACAAGAGCGAACTCCATCTCCCAAACAAAACAAAAAAAAAATAAGTAAGAGCTGAATAATAACACATAAAAAAAAAGAGTGGAACAACGAAACTGAGCAAGGTTGAGGAGAAGGGCGAGCAAGGATGGAGCAAAGGATCAGAAAACTACCAGTTGGTGCTATGCTTAGTACTCAGTGACAAAATAATCTGCACACCAAACCCCCATGACACAATTTTAGCTGTATAACAAATCTGCATGTGTACCCCTGAACCAAAAATAAAAGTTAAAAGAATAAAAATCTATGAGTGGGAAACAGTGCAATGTAGGTGGAAGAACTGAGCTACAGAGAGTGGCTCAGGTAGAGGTATACTCTGATGGATTTTGTGTTTGCGCAGGCAGACGAGATTATGAACAGGAGGTACAGGAGGTCCAGAACTCTCAGCTGGTAGGGAAAACAGGTTGCTGTTACAGATTCAGTGTCTGGGGGTTGGGATATGCCAGGAGACTTGTAAGATTTTTGTAGGTTTTTGTCAAGAAACACGAGAATCAAAAATGCTGTTGTAAAATTTCTCAGCGTAATGCCTACTCCTGGGAGATATCTGGACACATTAATATCTAGTGGGTATGCTTGTGAGTGAGTGGGAATCTTGTGGTGACAGCTGTAGGAAAAGGGGGTCACTGTCAGAGTTTCTTTCCTCTAAGTGGATCCTCTCTCACTCTGGGAGACCTGGAATCACAGGACAATGGCAGTGTGACAGTCTGCGTACAGGACAGCAGAGCTTCCCATTCCCAGACAAACCAGAGTTTTATTCCAGGCCAGGTCTCAGTGATATCTTTTTTCTTGTATCAAATCTGTAGAGTTTGTTGAACACCAAGCCATTCTCCAACACCAACTCATTGTCTAACATTTGAATTTGAATTCTGACAGCAACCAGAAGCACAAGACCTTGATTAGGGCTTATTTCACAACATTGTCCTAATGGCAGATGCCTGTCACAAACCCCATAGGCCCATCTATGCTTCTGAGCTACTGTTAAAAAATTATGGACTCCTGTAACCTCCCTCAAGTTTCATAATTTGATAGAGCTACTCACAGAACTCAGCAAAAAGCTGGTAGTTACATTTACCAGCTTATAAAAAATACAACCCCCAGAAAGTTAAATGTAAGAAATGTATAGAACAAAGAAAAAAAATGGGGAAAGATGAAGCACATCGATAATCCTGGTAAATAGCTGTGATTAATAAAATTCTCTATCCTTTGTGTTCTCCAGAAAAAGTTATGGAAAGAAACACGCTTTCCATTATGGCTTAGTTGGTGCTCTTTTTTCTTATCTATCACATAGCCAGACGCAGACTGCACATTTTCTTCTTGTTCTCATTTTTAAAAAATCAGCGGTGGCTCATGCCTGTAATCCCAGCACTTTGGGAGGCTGAGGCGGATGGATCACCTGAGGTCAGGAGTTTGAGACAGCCTGGCCAACATAGTGAAATCTCGTCTCTATTAAAAATACAAAAAAAAAAGTAGGCGGGCATGGTGGTGGGTGCCTGTAATCCTAGCTTCTCAGGAGGCTGAGGCAGGAGAATTGCTTGAACCCAGGAGGTGGAGGTTGCAGTGAGTGGAGATCGCACCACTGCACCGCAGCCTGGGTGACACAGAGAGACTCCATCTCAAAAAAAAAAAAAAAAAAAAAAAAAAAAAAAAAATCAGCTGAAATTTTCTTCAGTGGTCAAAATAATTTTTTAATCAAACTTTTTAATCAAACTTCACTTAAAGTTTATCTCCTCCCCCACGCCTCCTTAACATTCAGTACACTCAATCTGTGTCAAAATACAGCCCCATTTTATGTCCTTCCTAAGGACATGATGACTTCAGAGTAAAACATTAATCTAGAATCTAATTTTTTCACCCTCCATTTGCCATGTCCCTCCTACCTTCATTCTAATCTTGTTTGTTCCTTCCTATAAAAGAAAGCCCTTGTCTGCCTGAACTTGCAATTTTTAAAGATATTATAGTAGGTATTTCCTTCGGTTACAAAATTCCTTTGGAATTTTTTATATTAATCTTACTTTGGTTTATTTTAAATAGTCTAGAAACTGCTTCAAAACAATAACAACTTCATCTTCACAAAATTCCTGCAGTTCTTTTCTCTGAACCCTAACTGCATCTGCCTGTGGGTCCCCAGCTTTCCAGGGCTCTGTAGCTCTCTCACTATAAAGGTTTCTTCCATGGGTGGGTGAGCAGGCTGGGACATCTGCAAGAGAGGCTCTTCAGAAAAAAAACTAATTGGGCCATTAATAACCTTCTTTTGCAGGCTCAGTATTAGCCTTAGCTTGAAGTCACTAGGCTTATGTTTTGATTTCCACTGTCAGTTACCAACTTGGTTTTCGAAACTACATGTGTGAAAAATTCAGCAACATTACTCAAACATCATGTTCATATAAGGGGATGAAATTATAAGGTGCTTACATTTTATACCTCAATGAGAAAAGCAAAAGTATCAATTCCTTTCAGATAATGCATGTCTTACTGTATTATTTCCATTAAAAATCATGTAGTAAACAATTAGTCATATGGGAACATTTCTAGGAGGTACCAAGTTTTATCTCATAAAATTTAGCATGAAACTCAGAAGTCAAGATAACTGGATACAGAACAGAGATATTCACTGTCACAAATTTACCCTACAATAAAAGGAAGTGATACTTTATGAATCTACCTAACTCACCAATTATCTACCACATTTTCTTGTGGAAATGTTTTTTTTGTTTGTTTTGTTTTGTTTTGAGACAGAGTTTCGCTCTTTCACCCAGGCAGGAATGAAGTGGCACAATCTCAGCTCACTGCAACTTCCGCCCCCTGGGTTCAAGTGATTCTCCTGCCTCAGCCTCCCCAGTAGCTGGTATTATAGATGCCCACCACCATGCCCAGCTAATTTTTGTATTTTTAGTAGAGATGGGGTTTCACCACGTTAGCCAGGCTGGTCTTGAACTCCGACCTCAGGTGATCCACCAGCCTCAGCCTCCCAAAGTGCTAGGATTAGAGGCATGCGCTACCATGCCTGGCCAGAAATGTATTCATTTTCTACAGCCAAAATGCAGGAGAGATTTTCCCTATTGTTTTTCTTGGTAGCATTTTAAAAGCGAAGTCTTGGAATTCTGCTTGAAATCACTCAGTCATAAAAAATCCATCTGAAAAAATTCCTAAACTCACTTTGGGAAGGAAAAAGGTAAACAATTTTTAACAAGTGGAATACATAATTCATTTTTTTCTGAAATGCACAACTTTTATGCCCTTTGTAAATATTATAAGTATTTTCTTACCTTTTAAACTCTACTAATAAAATGCAATTTACAGTTAAAAAACTAAAGTCAATAAAAGTGAACAAATCTTTTCCAGGTGACAAACCCAGGGAGTAGCAGTGCTGATTAGAAAACAGATGTGTAGGCTGGATGCAGTGGCTCAGACTGTAATTCCAGTACTTTGGGAGGCTGAGGCAGATGGATCACAAGGTCAAGAGTTCAAGACCAGCCTGGCCAACATGGTGAAACCCCTTCTCTACTAAAAATACAAAAAAAAAAAAAAAATAGCCAGGTGTGGTGGTGCACACCTGTAGTCCCAGCTACTCGGGAGGCTGAGGCAGGAGAATCGCTTGAACATGGGAGGGGGAGGTTGCAGTGAGCCCAGATTGCACCATTGCACTCCAGCCTGGGTGACAGACTCCATCAAAAAAGAAAACAAAACAAAACAAAACAAAAGAGAAAAGAAAAGGAGATGTGTCTGACTCATGTGTGAATTCAGATCATCCAATCACTTGAGAGATTCTCCCACTCCATCCTGCTCACTTAAGTGCTCAGTGACCACTCTCTGAAGAGACACTGCACTATGCTCAAGTGAGTGCCCCAAGTGTATTTTACTTGCAAGTTTTTGTACCATCTCACTGAAGTCAGATTTTTTCTTTCTTTTGGGATACTATTTTTTCTTTCACAAATCTTAGAGCATTTAGGAGGCAGAAATTATTTCTGTTTTCCCCTCAAAACCAGCATGTGATTTGTGAACCAGCAATCTGTCTCCAAGAAATGGAAGCTGGGTTGGGTGAAGACAATTTTAATGTCTCAGGGGGTTAGCTTTTCAAAGGAAGAGTACACCAAGAGATTCATATTTTCCCCAGGGTATCCTCTTGCTCCCTTGAGAGGCTACACTCCCTACCTCAGGAAGTCCTATGAAAGAAAATGACATAGGAGCTGATATTTACTAGATACTGGAGCAGACACAGTCAAAGCCGTTATCTTGGTTTATTCACAGACAGTACCACCAGGACCAAGAAAAAACGACAGGGTTGCTGAGGACGAATCACCCCATAACGTTTGCAAAATAAAAATATCTTGACACTAAAACATTCTCATAAGATCTTTGTGCCTAAGCAAGACAAAAGAAAAAGAGGCACAGAGATTTTTTACAATTCACTATCAGGGGATATTCTTTGCTTTCTTCTCATGGGAAATATTTACAAACAGAAAACATATCTTTTTCAATATGCCATCTAATGCTCTGTCAAAAAATGATTAATTAAAATACAGTATCAAAAATGTACACTAAAGGACAAATAATAAATAATGTAAAGTAGGGGAGAGGAAGCTGGCATTTGAGATTTTCAGAAGGAACTGAAAATTGAGTATTTTACTGCAAGCCAGAGTTAGGCTGGAGAAATGGGGTGTGAGGGGTTGACTTGAGATCCTGCTTGGGACCCATGTGAAACATGCAAGGGAAAATCAGTCCCATGTGGCAGCAAACAGACTGAGGTGGCTCCGGTCCCTGGATTCCTAATTTTTAAAAATCTAACTCAAATGCATTTTTTTTTTTTTCAGAAATTACTACATTGGGGGAAACAAAATTCAGGCTTAATCAATGATAAACTGCCAAGTAAGCTCTGATTACACAACCAGGAAATCTGCAGGCTCAAGGTGAAAATTAAGAAACTATGCAAATGTACCTAACCGATTATTGAATTTGGGTATTCTCATCATGCATCTTTCCTTCGAGATCTTTTCATGGACCACAAACTACAACCCATAGCTGGGTGCTCTACAATTTTCGAACCACTCCTTGCTTAAATTTTTAAGTATTTTCGCCATAACTCCCATGCATTTTTAATAGGAGAAACGAGGAACTAGGAACCCCATAAACCAAACCAAAGCTCTTTCCATTCATGAACCCGCACCCCGAGTCAGGATTGTCCCCTGACCACCCTCCCGTGTTCCCTGCACAATCTGGGAGACGCAGCACTCCGGGTGCAGAGCTGCCGAGAGAGGGCTCCAGGCCAGGGCACAGTTACTGCGCAGGGAAGAGACAGGACGTTCCGGCGCCCGGCTGCCAGCGCAGCCGCCAATCTGATGGCTGAAGGTGACCGAGGCCGGGCTGGGCAAGGAGAACTCGGGGCGCAGACTGTGAAGCCGACTGCGGGGAGGCCTGAGTCCCGCCACAGCCTCTTGTCACCGGTTCCAACCAGCCCCTTCCCCTCTCTCGGGATGTCGGACTCGGCACTCTCACCATTTCTAGGCTTCCAGGGGGTCCTGGCGTCTTAGCTGTGGTTCTCCAATACCTGCAAGTCACAGGGCCTCAGAGGCTGGGTCTCTAGGCGAACAGGACGCAGAACAGCAAAGACTAGACCAGGTACTCGGACTGCAGCCGGAGACAAAGACCCGGCCACAACCGGGACACCGCCGTTTCCGCGCCACCTGCGTGCCTGATCGGACGGTTCCCAGGCCAGCGTCGCTGAATGGATAACGTTTAAGACCGCGCCCTCAGGCCCTGAGTGACAGAAAATTTAACCAAACGCTGAGGTGAATGAGGAAAGAGTGACAGCCGAAGGTGCAGCCTTTTCAGGCAGGGCTTCCTCCCTGAACTGAGCCAAGCCCGCCGCAGAGGGTGTTAGCTTTTAACGTTGTGTATAAGGTCTCATATGTTTGTAAATAATATACTACGTGGCTGCTTACACATGAAAATAATAGAATAACAGTTATTTTTAAATTTAGGTGGTTTTTTTGTGTGTGTGAGACGGAATCTCACTCTGTTGCCCAGGCTGGAGTGCGGTGGCAATCTCAGCTCGCTGCAACCTCCGTTCCCTGGGTTCAAGCGATTCTCCTGCCTCAGCCTCCCGAGTAGCTGGGATTACAGGCGCCTGTCACCGCGCTCGGCTAATTTTTTTTGTATTTTTAGTAGAAGTGGGGTTGTCGCCATCTTGGCCAGGCTGGTCTTGAACTCCTGGCCTCATGTGATCCACCCGCCTCAGCCTCCCAAAGTGCTGGAATTACAGGTGTGAGCCACCGTGCCCAGCCTACATTTCGGCTTTTATAACCTTCCTGACTTCTGGTCCTCTGAGCAGGCAGCCCGAGATTTTTGTTTTGTTTTGTTTTGTTTTTTGTTGACATGGAGTCTTGCTCTGTCGCCCAGGCTGGAGTGCAGTGGCACAATCTCAGCTCACTGCAATCTCTGCCTCCTGGGTTCACACCATTCTCCTGCCTCAGCCTCCCGAGTAGCTGGTACTACAGGTGCCTGCCACCACGCCCAGCTAATTTTTTTTTTTTTTTTTTTTTGGTATTTTTAGTAGAGACGGGGTTTCACGGTTTTAGCCAGAATGATCTCCTGACCTTGTGATCCGCCTGCCACGGCCTCCCAAAGTGCTGGGATTACAAACATGAGCCACCGTGCCCGGCCTGCTTTTTTTTTTTTTTTTTTTTTTTTTAGCAAACCATCACCATCAGAATGAATCTCAACATATTTCTTAACAAATATTGACAAGTTGATTATAATTTTCTTTTAAAAAGGGTCTTGCTCTGTTGTCTAAGCTGGAGTACAGTGGTGCAATTATAGTTCACTGTGGCCTCAAACTCCTGGGCTCATGTGATCTTCCCTCCTCAGCCTCTCAAAGTGCTAGGATTACAGATGTGTACCACCACGCCTGGCTAATTCTCAATTTATATGAAAATGCAGGCTGGGCATGGTGGCTCACACCTGTCATCCCAGAACTTTGGGAAGCGGAGGCAGGTGAATCACCTGAGGTCAAGAGTTCGAGACCAGCCTGGCCAACATGGCAAAACCCCATCTCTACTATAAAAACATAAAAAAATTACCCGAGCATAGTGGCACACGCCTGGAATCCCAGCTACTATTGCACTCCAGCCTAGGTAACAAGAGCAAAACTCCGTCTCAAAGAAAAAAAAGAGAAAGAAAATGCAAAGGGCCAAGAATAGCCAAAATACTGACTTGTTCTGAAAGCTCTGGTCTATGAGATAATCCACTTCTTTTTTTTATTTTTTTTGAGACAGAGTCTCCTCGCTCTGTTGCCCAGGCTGTAGTGCAGTGGCGTGCTCTCGGCTCACTGCTAGCTCTGCCTCCCGGGTTCACGCTATTCTCCTGCCTCAGCCTCACGAGTAGCTGGGACAACAGGCGCCCGCCACCACGCCTGGCTAATTTTTTATGTTTTTAGTAGAGACGGGGTTTCACCTTGTTAGCCAGGATGATCTCGATCTCCTGACCTCATGATCTGCCCGCCTCATCCTCCCAAAGTGCTGGGATTACAGGCATGAGCCACTGCGCCCAGCCAGATGAGATGATCCATTTCTTACTGACTTCAAGATGTGATAAAAGGCTTCGAACAGTGCCTTATGCCTGTAATCCCAACACTGGGAGGAAAAAGTGGGAGGATCACTTGAGGTCAGGAATTGAAGAACAGTCCAGGCAACATGGTAGGAGCTTGTTTCTGCAGAAAAAGTTAAAATAAAATTTTAAAAAATTAGCTGGGCATGATGATACACACCTGTAGCCCCAGCTATCCAGGAGGCTGAGGCAGGAAGATTATTTGAGCCCAGGAGTTCAAGGCTATAGTGCACTATGTTTATACCACTGCATTCCAGTGTGGGCAACATAGTTAGACCCGTCTCTGGGAAAAAAAAAAAAAATTAAGAAAGAACAAAACCCGGTCGGGCACGGTGGCTCACGCCTGTAATCCCAACACTTTGGGAGGCCGAGGTGGGCAGATCGCGAGGTGAGGAGAGCAAGACCATCCTGGCTAACACGGTGAAACCCCGTCTCTACTAAAAATACAAAAAAGTAGCCAGACATGGTGGTGGGCGCCTGTAGTCCCAGCTACTCGGGATGCTGAGGCAGGAGAATGGCGTGAACCTGGGAGGCGGAGCTTGCAGTGAGCCGAGATCGCACCACTGCACTCCAGCCTGGGTGACAGAGCGAGACTCCGTCTCAAAACAAACAAACAAAAAACAAAAAAAAAAAAAGGAAAGAAAGAACAAAACCCTAGCAGAATGCTGCCCATAGCTAGTCTTCACTCAGGAATGCCCATTTGGCCACACAGTAGCTCTCAGGAGAAAAACATCAATTAGTTCACCGATAGAGCAAGGAAACTCACTCATTAGCTTTAGGTCTGTTTTAGGGCAGCTGCGGTAATTGTCTAAATTATCATGGAGTTATTCAAGAAGCATTCATTGAGAATGTATTCTGTTTATGCTCCACCCTACTCCTTCTACCTTGGTCTTCAGCATCCTGGTTTTCCAGTATCCTTGGGCACTACGCTTTTTTTTGTTTTTTTGAGACAGAGTCTCACTATGTCTCTGAGGCTGGAGTGTAGTGGTGCCATCGCAGCTCACACCTCACTGCACCCTCCGCCTCCCAGATTCAAGTGATTCTCAAGTTTCAGCCTCCTGAGTAGCTAGGTTTACAAGCACATGCCAACGTGCCCATCTAATTTTTGTATTCTTCTTAGACACGGGGTTTCACCATGGTGGCTGGCTGGTCTCAAATTCCTGGCCTTAAGTGATCCATCTACCACTGCCTCCCAAAGTCCTGGGATTACAGGCATGAGCCACTGCACACAGCCTGCTGTGCTCGCTTTAAAAATGGAAATACTGCACTTTGGGAGGCTGAGACGGGCGGATCACGAGGTCAGGAGATCAAGACCATCCTGGCTAACACGGTGAAACCCCGTCTCTACTAAAAAATACAAAAAACTAGCCGGGCGAGGTGGCGGGCACCTGTAGTCCCAGCTATTCGGGAGGCTGAGGCAGGAGAATGGCGTAAACCCGGGAGGCAGAGCTTGCAGTGAGCTGAGATCCGGCCACTGCACTCCAGCCCGGGCGACAGAGCGAGACTCCGTCTCAAAAAAAAAAAAAAAAGGAAATACTGGTATTTTCGTTGGTGTAATACTATTGTTTTGGCCTGAGTCTGAAATCTGAATTATTTTGTATTGAGACTATTCATGGAGTTTTTTGATTCACTAAAATTCCAAATTGAACAAGAATACATTTAATTAATTTAAAAATAATTTTTCCAGGCCAGGTGCAGTGGCTCACACCTGTAATCCCAGCACTTTGGGAGACCAAGGCAGGTGAATCATTTGAGATCTGAAGTTCAAGACCAACCCGGCCAACATGGCAAAACCCAGTCTCTACTAAAAACACAAAAATTACCCGGCTATGGTGGCACATGCCTGTAATTCCAGTTACTCGGGAGGCTGAAGTGGGAGAATCACTCAAACTCAGGAGACGGAGGCTGCAGTGAGCCGAGATCTCACCACTGCACTCCAGCCTGGTTGACAGAGCAAGACTCTGTCTCAAAAACATAATAATAATAATAATAATTTTTCCATATTTCACACTTCTATACTATCTCCAAGAGTCAGAAGGTAACACCGACAAAGCAAAGCGTCTGATGCAAAAACATTATTATTTTTTGAGATGGAGTGGAGTCTCCCTCTGTCACCCAGGCAGGAGTGCAGTGGCACAATCTCGGCTCACTGCAACCTCTGCCTCCCAGGTTCAAGCGATTCTCAGCTTCCCTGAGTAGCTGGGATGACGCACCTGCCACCACACCTGGGCAATTTTTGTATTTTTAGTAGAGACGGGTTTTCACCATGTTGGCCAGGCTGATTACAAACTCTTGATCTCAGGTGATCCACCTGCCTTGGCCTCACAAAGGACTGGGATTACAGATGTGAGCCACCGTGCCCGGCTACTGATGCAGTAATAATATTCTTAACACTGGTTCAAAAACTTTTTGAAGAAGCAGATAATGAGCATGACAGAATCAAAACTGATTTGGGGAATTGATTAAAATCTCTATCTAGGTCAGGCGTGATGGCTCACACCTGTAAATCCCAGCACTTTGGGAGGCCAAGACAGGTGGATCACTTGAGGGTCAGCAGTTCGAGACCAGCCCAGCAAACATGGTGAAATCCCATCTCGACTAAAAATACAAAAATTTGCTGGGTCTGTTGGTGTGCACCTGTAATCCCAGCTACTCAGGAGGCTGAGCCACGAGGATCACTTGAACCCAGGTGAAGGAGGTTGCAGTGAGCCACGATCACACCTGCACTCTAGCCTGGGCAACAGAGTGAGACCCTGTCTCAAAAAAAAAAAAAAAAAAAAGAAAAGAAATCCCGACTCATACATTATGAAAGTGAAAGATCAAAAGAAAGCAGAATGATTTTTTGGGAGCAAAACACACTGCTTGCTGTCAATAAAAAGGTTACAGTCCTAACCTTTCCCCAAAGAATTCTGTCAGATAATCTCAAAGTTATCAAAATGAAATGGGATTAAAGATGAAGGACTTAAAGAAAATTATTTGGCCAGGCACGGTGACTCACACTTGTAATCTCAGCACTTTGGGAGGCCGAGGCTGCTGGATCACCTGAGGTCAGGAGTTCAAAACTAGCCTGGCCCTAACATGAAGAAATCTCGTCTCCACTAAACATACAAAAATTAGCCGGGCATGGTGGCGGGTGCCTGTAATCCCAGCTACTCCAGAGGCTGAGGCAAGAGAATCGCTTGAACCCAGGAGGCGGAGGGTGTGCGCCTGTTATCCCAGTTACTGGGGAGGCTGAGGCATGAGAATTGCTCGAGTCCGGGAGACAGAGGTTGCAGTCAACTGAGATCCACCACTGCACTCCAGCCTGGGTGACAGAATGAGACTGCCTCAAAAAAAAAAAAAAAAAAAAAAAAAATCAGTGCTATTTTATCTTAAGTGTTTTATGATTAAACGTCTACAATTGTCTATTGCACTAAGTTCATTATTTTTATTGTATTAAACTTTAGATTCATGAGGTACATGTGCAGGTGTGTTCCATGAGTACACTGCAAAATGCTAAGGTTTGGGCTTCTATTGAACCCATCACCCAAACACTGACCATAGTACCCAATGAGCAGTTTTCCAACCCTTTCCCCTCCTTCCCTCCCCACATGTGGAGTTCCCAGTGTCTGTTATTTCCATCTTTATGTCCATTTGAACCAACTGTTTAGCTATTTATTTGTTTATTTATTTATTGAGGCAGTCTCGCTCCTTCACCCCGGCTGGAGTGCAGTGGCATCATCTCAGCTCAATGCAACCTCCCCCTCCTGGGTTCAAGAGATTGTCCTGCCTCAGCCTTGAGGAGCTGCGATTACAGGCACGTGCCACCACACCGGGCAAACGTTTGCAATTTTAGTAGAAATGGGGTTTCACCATGTTGGCCAGGCTGATACCGAACTCCTGGCCTCAAATGATCCACCTGCTCTGCCCTCCCAAAGTGCTGGGATTATAGGCATGAGCCATTGCACCTGGCCTATTTTTAAATAATACTTTTTTGGCGGGGGGGACAGGGTCTCACTCTGTCACCCAGGCTGGGGTGCAATGGCTCAATCACGCTTCCCTACAGCCTCAAATTCCTGAGCTCAAGTGATCCTCCCACCTCAGCTTCCTGAGCAGCTGGGACCACAGGCACGCACCACCATGCCCAGCTCATTTTTCTATTTTTTGTGGAGACAGGGTCTTGCTATGTTGCCCAGGCTGGTCTCAAACTACTGAGCTCAAGCAATCTACCCACCTTGGCTTCCCAAAGTGCTGGGATTATAGGCATAAACCACCGTCCCTGGCCTAATAATGTAGGATCTTACTGAATGCTTCATAGTATGATTTTAAAAGTTTGTATTTGAAACGTATTTAAATATGTAGTTTGATCTTTTGAAAAGCACTTGAATTCCTAACAGATTATAAAATACTAGTTGTGCCCAAGAGGTAGAGGTTGCAATGAGCAGAGATTGCACCACTGCACTCCAGCCTGGGTGACAGAGCAAAACTCCAACTCAAAAAAAAAAAAAATTGTTGTGTTAGGGTTCAAACCAGAGAAGCAGAACCAGTAGGATACACAGATCCAGATATAGATAAACATATAGGGACACACATGTGCATAGATATAGAAACAGATGGCTTCTAGCCAGTCACAGTGGCTCATGTCTGTAATCCCAGCTCTTTGGGAGGCCGAGGCAGGCAGATCACCTGAGGTCAGGAGTTTGAAACTAGCCTGGCCAACATGATGAAACTCTGTCTCTACTAAAAATACAAAAATTAGCCAGGCACGTGGTGGTGCATGCCTGTAGTTCCAGCAACCCGGGAGGCTGAGGCAGAATTACTTGAACCCGGGAGGCGGAGGTTACAGTGAGCCAAGATTGTGCCACTGCACGCCAGCCTGGATGACAAAGCTAGACTCCATCTCTAACAACCAACCAACCAAACAAGCTATATAGAGACATACATCCACACAGACAGGTGTACTGGTAAAAGCTTGGCTTCTGCATTTGTGGGGTTGGCTAAGCAAGCCCAGAGTCCACAGGACTGGCCATCAGGAAACGACAATCACCGGCGGGCTGGAGCCGCATAGGGAGGGCCAAAGCTTGCTTTTCACAGGCACTCAGGAAGGAAGATCCAGAGGGAAGGAAGCACGATTGTGGACTCGGCTGCTATTTGACGTCTGTGCTCCAGTAAGTCCTAAGCCCTCTCTTTTTTAAAAAAACATAAACTTTTTGGCTGGGTGTGGTGGCACGTGCTGCAGTCTCAGCTGCTCAGGAGGTTGAGGCAGGAGAATTGCTTCAGCACAGGAGTTAGAATCCAGCCTGAGCAGCATCACAAGACCTTGGTTCTAAACAAAGGTTTAAAAAACAGGCCGGCCGCGATGGCTTACGCTTGTAGTCCCAGCACGTTGGGAGGCCAAGGCGGGTGAACTGCTTGAAGCCAGGAGTTCAAGACCAGCCTGGCCAACACGGTGAAACCCCATCTCTACTAAAAATACAAAAATCAGCCAGGCGCGGTGATGCATGCCCGTAATCCCAGCTGCTCAGGAGGCTGAGGTAGAAGAATTGCTTGAACCTGGGAGGCAGAGGTTGCAGTGAGCCAACATCGCACTGCTGCATTCCAGCCTGGGTGACAGAGCAAGACCCTGTCTCAAGAAAATAAATACAAAAGAGTTTAAAAATAAAATACTTTTAATTTCTTAATTATTTTTTCTTTAGCAGCACATTGAGAAGTTGAGTAAACTTTTTAAAAGTTTTAGAATTACAGACAAATTGCCAAGACAGCAGAGTTCACACATACTCTTGTACCTGGCTTCCTTCTTATGAACATCTTAAATTAGTATGGTAAATTGCAACAGTTAAAAAACCTGGCTGGGCATGGCACCTCACGCCTATGATCCCAGCACTTTGGGAAGCCAAAGTGGGAGGCTTACTTGAGTCTTGGAATTCAAGACTAGCCTGGGAAATACAGTGAAACCTTGTTTCAGTTTAAAAAATAAAATTTAAGGCCGGGCGCGGTGGCTCACACCTATAATCCCAGCACTTTGGGAGGCCAAGGCGGGCAGATCACCTGAGGTGGGGAGTTTGAGACCAGCCTGACCAACATGGAGAAATCCCGTCTCTATTAAAAATACAGAATTAGCCAGACGTGGTGGCGTGTGCCTGTAATGAGGCTAATGCAGAAGAATCGCTTCAAACCAGGAGGCAGAGGTTGTGGTGAGCCGAGATCTCACCATTGCACTCCAGCCTGGCCAAGAAGAGTGAAACTCTGTCTCAAAAAAAAATAATTTTTTTTAATGAAAAAATGTTTGGAGAGATGGGATCTTGCCCTGTTGACCAGGCGGGAGCACAGTGGCACAGTCACAGCTCACTGCAGCCTCAAACTCCTGGGCTCAAGCAATTCTCCCTCCTTAACCACCCTAGCAGCTGGGACTATAAATGCATACCACCATGTTGACTGACTAAAAGAAAAAAAAAAATTTTAGAGAGATGCGGTCTCATTATGTTGCCCAGCCTAGTCTCATACTCCTGACCTCAGGATCTTCCCACTTTAGCCTCCCAAAGTACTAGGATGTGAGCCACCATCCCCAGCCCCAATAAACCAATACCGATACATGATTATACATTATCAACAACTAAGGTTCATCTTTACTATTCATTCTTTACTATTCTTTACTACTTCCCCTAATGTCCTTTTCCTGTCCCAAGATCTCATCCAGGAGACCATACTATGTTTAGTTTTTAAGTCTCCTCAGGATTGCTGGAGTGCAGTGACTCCATCTCAGCTCATTGCAACCTCTGACCTCTGAGTTCAAGCGATTCTTCTGCCTCAGCCTCCCAAGTTGCTGGGATTACAGGCTCCTGCCACCATGCCCAGGTAACTGGTTTCTTTGTTGAGAGGGAGTCTCCCTGTCGGCCAGGCTGGAGTGCAGTGGGGCAATCTTGGCTCACTGCAACCTCCGCTTCCTGGGTTCAAACGATTCTCCTGCCTCAGCCTCCCGAGTAGCTGGGATTACAGGTGTGTGCCACCACACGCTGGTTTTTTGTTGTTTTTTTTTGAGACGGAGTTCGAGATGGGGTTTCACCACGTCGGCCAGGCTGGTCTCGAACTCCTGGCCTTAGGTCATCCACCCACCTCAGCCTCCCAAAGTGCTGGGATTACAGGTGTGAGCCACCCACCCAGCTTGGCTGTTTTTTTTTTTTTTTTTTAAATGCAGTAGCTGGGGTCTTGCTATGTTGCCCAGGCCTCCCAAAGTGCTAGGATTACAGGCGTGAGCCACCACTCCTGGCCTAAGAGGTCACTGTGATGCCCTATTTGAAGGGATGGTGTCTAGACAGGGCAGAGGCTGTGATGGGAGGCCCCTCTTCCCTTCCCATCTATGACTCTCACTCCCCTTACCCAGTTTTCTGTGCTTTCAGTTTTTTTAAGTTTTAATTTTTATTTTTTTAGAGACAGGGTCTCCGTCTGTTGCCCAGGCTGGAATACAGTGGTGTGATCATAGCTCACTGCAGACTCCATTCCTAGGCGCAAGTGATCCTCTCACCTCAGCCTTACAAGCAGCTGAGATTATGTGCACGGGCACCACGCTGTGCTAGTTATTACTGGGTAGAGACGGGGTCTCCTTCGGTTGCCCAGACTTGTCTCAAACTCCTAGCCTCAAGCATCCTCGCACCTTGCCCTTCCAAAGTGCTGGGATTACAGGCGACCCCGCTCTGCCTCTCCAGTCCCTGACCGTCCCCTCAGGCCAGCCCCAAAAAGTCCAGCAACGAGGGAGCCAGACTAGGACAGGAAACACGCAGCAACCTCCTCTTGCACCCATTTTATTTGGGGGCAGGTGCGGGAGGACCTAGGCCTGCTGTGTATGCAGTAATGCCCGCACCTGATCTGCCAGTCGATGCTGGAGTGCACAGTGCCATCCAGGGCACCATACTGCTCCACGCTGTGCCCGTAGTTCCACACACGGCTCATGTTGCCTGAGAATAGGAGGCTGAAAAGAGCGAGGGGTGGGCCAGGGCCCCAGGCCACCCTGGGCTCCAGGCACCCAGGCTCACCTCCTAGGAGACGGTGTGGGGAAGGGGGTGGGCCGCCCGATGCTCTGCAGTTCCTGCAGTGACAGCTGGTTGAGGGCAACCCCCTTGGTCTCGGCTATGAACATGGCTTTCCCCGGAGGCCTCATGGGCCTGGTGGAACGGCATCTGAGTGCCGGGCAGGAAAGTGGCACTGAGGCAGCTTCGTCCATGCCCTATATTCCTCCAGTGCCTGCACCCCTGCCTTTTTTGTTGTTGTTGTTTGATACAAAGTCTCGCTCTGTTGCCCAGGCTGGAGAGCAGTGGCGTGAACTCACCTCACTGCAATCTCCACCTCCCTGAGGGAGAGGAGGAGCAGGGGCTCAGGTGGAGGCTCAGGCAAGGTCTGCCTGTGACACTGGGACCCTGCAGGCCTGGGTCACCCCTGCAGCACTCCACCTGAATGAGGGATCCAGTGATCTTCCAGGAAAAATTGGTCTTAAGGGAAAAAGAGGCCGGAAGTGGGGTCGTGTGAACCAAGGACTGGGTCTGAGCTGTGGGGCCTTGGGGGTGAGGTTTTGCCAGGAGCCTGAGCCTCTGTCACTCAGCATCTCTGAGCGGGGGCCAGAACGGGGGAGGAGGCCCATGCTGGGTATGACTTGGCCATGGGAGGTTTCGTCTGAGGATCCCAGAAATAGCTGGGGCTCATTCAAGGGCTGCTCCGAGCAGCTGAGACGCCCTGCTCCTCATTCAAGTAGGGAGGGCAGAGGCAGAGGTGCTGTGAGTGGTGGTCCTGTTCTCTTACTGTTTTTTGTTTTTAGACACAGGGTCTCATTCTGTTGCTCAGGCTGGAGTGCAGTGGCACGATCATAGCTCACTGCCGCCTCGATCTCCTGGGCTCAAGAGATCCTCCTGCCTAAGCCTCCTGAGTAGCTGGGACCACAGGGACACGCTACCATGTCCAGCTAATTTTTAATTTTTTGTAAAAATAGGGTCTTGCTATTGCCCAGGGTGGTCTGAAACTCCTCCTGCCTTGGCCTTCCAAAGGCCTGGGATTACAAACGTGAACCACCACACCTGGCCTGTTTTTTGTTGTTTTGGAGACGGCGTTTCACTCTTGTTGCCGAGGCTGAAGTGCAAGGGCGCGATCTTGACTCACTGCAACTTCTATCTCCCATGTTCAAGATTCTCCTGCCTCAGCCTCCCAAGTAGCTGGGATTACAGGCATCTGCCACCACGCCCAGCTAGTTTTTGGATAGTAGAGACAGGGTTTCCCTATCTGTTAACCAGGCTGGTCTCGAACCCTGAGCTCACGTGATCCACCTACATCGGCCTCCCAAAGTGCCGGGATTACAGGAGTGAGCCACCACACCCGGCCTAGACTGTTGTTGAAGCCTGTTTTCCTCTTCTCTTTCCTCGGTTCATTTCTTTTCTTTTACACCCTCCCCCGATCATTGCTCTGCCCATCCAAAGGCTGTGGCTGGCACCGGACTGAATAGAACCCCCTAGCCTCAAGTTCCAAACCCACGCTCTCCAACAGCCAGGCTTTCATATGGGAAGCTTCAAAGCCTTGTGACAGCCTGGCTGAACCTCTCCAGCCTGGGCGCTCCCTCCAATTCCTGCCCCAGAAAACAGGCATCTCCTCTGGCCACGTCCCAAAGAAGCCTGTCCGGAAGCCTCAGGCACCCGCTCCTGGAAGCCTGTACTCTTCACATTCGCAACAAAGGCCCTGTCCGCCCAGTCCTGCTGAGCACACTCCTGTGCCCCTGAGCCCTGAACTGTCCTTTGCTCAGGCTGGGACGACTTCTCAGAGCCTTCCACTTGCTGCAGACTTGGCTCAGCTTAAAGCACTCCATGAAATTGGGGTGTGGCATCTGCCTCAAGGAGCATTTCTACAACCTCTGTTGCCTCTACCACAAAAAACTCCACCTCTGAACACTGAATGAGAACTGCATGATTGTAAGGAAGAAAAGGGGGTGGGCGTTGCGGCTCACACCTATAATCCCAGCACTTTGGGCGGCTGAGGCAGGTGGATCACTGAAGGCCAGGAGTTCGAGGCCAGCTTGGCAAACATGGTGAAATCCCGTCTCTACTGAAAATACAAAAATTAGCTGGGCACAGTTGGTCAGCCTATAATCCCAGCACTCTGGGAGGCCGAGGCAGGCACCTGAGGTCAGGACTCTAAGACCAGCCTGGCCAACATGGTGAAACCCTGTCTCTGCTTAAAAAAATACAAGTTGGCTGACCACGGTAGCTTACACCTGTAATCCCAGCACTTTGGAAGATCGAGGCGGGCACATCACAAGGTCAAGAGATGGGGACCATCCTGGCCAACATGGTGAAACCCCACCTCTACTGGAAATACAAAAATTAGCCAGGTGTGCTGGCATGCACCTGTAATCCCAGCTATTTGGGAGGCTGAGGCAGGAGAATCGCTTGAACCTAGGAGGTTAAAGTTGCAGTGACCAGCTACTCGGGAGGCTGAGGCAGGAGAATCGCTTGAACCTGGGAGGCTAACGTTGCAGTGAGCTGAGATCACGCCACTGCACTCCAGCCTGGGCAACACAGCAAGACTTCCTCAAAAAAAAAAAAAAAAAAAAAAAAAAAGCAAAAGTTAGCTGGGCGTGGTGGTGGTGGCACACATCTATAATCCCAGCTACTTGGGAGGCTGAGGCAGAAAGGTCACCTGAGCCTGGGAAGTCGAGGCTGTAGTGAACCAAGATCGTGCCACTGTACTCCAGCCTGGGCCACCAGAGTGAAACCCCATTTCAAAAACAAAACAGGCCAAGTGCATGCCCTCATGCGTGCCTGTAATCCCAGCTACTCAGGAGGCTGAGGCAGAAGAATCACTTGAACCCAGGAGGCCGAGGGTGAAGTGAGCCAAGATCTCACCACTGCACTCCAGCCTGGGCAACACAGCAAAACTCCGTCTCAAAAACATAGAAAAATAAAACCATAATTTGGGTAGGTGGATATCTGGTTCCCTGAACTGTCCGGGTATGGACGGCCCTCCCATTGGGGTGGGATGGGACGCTGATCTCGGACTGCACACGTCCACCCGTCTGCCACCTGCCAGGGTCTCCTTCCCGATCCAGCCCAGGACAGGCCGGGGGCACTCACTTGATGTAGTAGCCAGCAGATTCTAGGTAGGACGCAGGCTCGTTGGTCAGACCACATCACCAGGGCAGGGTGATTCTTGTCTCTGTGCACCAGTTCTTCCATCACCCACATGTAGTGACGCACAGACACGTTGTTGAAGAACTGCCGGGGGCCAGGAGGGAAGGGACAGAGGCATGGTGTGGCCCATGGGCTGGCCAGACGGAGCAGGTGCACAGCAGGGACTCATGGCAGCACCAGGCCCACAGCGGGACACTCATCAATAACCACAATCCCATCCTGGTCACACATCTGCAGCTTCTCTGTGTAGGAATAGTGGCTGGTGCAGAAGGCGTTGGTGCCAAGCCAGCAAAGCCGGTTGAAGTCCTTCACCAGCAGCAGACAGTCGAAGTCCTTCACCAGCAGCAGACAGTCGAAATCCTTCCCTTGGATCTAGAGGACAGCAGACTTAGTGACCCCTGTCCCTGTCAAAGCTGCACTTCCTCCAATGGCAGGACTCTGGAGAGCCACGCCAGGAGCCCCCTCTGCAGCCCAAGCACCAGCTCCACAGCAGGGTGGTTTGGAGCCATTTGCCTCATTGCCCTGAGCTGCCCTCAGCTACAGCACACAGGGAAGGCGAAAGTGGAAGGTGACCAGAAGCAGCCCCCACGAGGACCCAGGAACCCCAATGCACGTCTACATCCTCATGCTTGTTGACACTGTGGAAATAGAAAGGTTTCCCATTGATGAGGAACTGGCTCTCGGTGACAGCCACAGTGAGGATCACCACAGGGAGTGTGTAGAAGTCAGAAAAAGGCCTCAGTGATGTCTGTGCAGTCAGCCGCAGCTACGATAGCTAAAGCGCCAGGTGTGAGCACCCCGACAGCCTGAGCCCCATCTGGCCTGCCCTACCCTGCAGCAGGAAGACCCCCAGTGCACCCCAGCAGCCGCCTTGGGGCCTGCAGAGAAGCAGCAATCAGAGGCTCTGCCCTTTCCTGGCTGACCCTGGGACCTGCCCTTCAAAATCGGGCCTTCTCCTTGATCAGACGAGGTGGCTCATGCCTGGAATCCCCAGGAGGATCACTTGAGCCCAGGAGTTCAAGACCAGCCTGGGCAACAGAGTGAGACCCCAACTCTATAAAAAAGATTTTGTTTTGAGACAGTCTCACTCTGTCGCCCAGGATGAAGTGCAGTGGCGTGATCTCAACTCACCATAGCCTCTGCCTCCCAGGTTCAAGCAATGCTCCTGCCTCAGCCTCCTGAGTAGCTGGGAGTACAGATGCCCAGCAAATTTGCGTATTTTAGTAGAGACAGTGTTTCACCATGTTGGCCAGGCTGGTCTCGAACTCCTGGCCTCAACTGATCTGCCCACTTCAGCCTCCCAAAGGGCTGGGATTACAGGCGTGAGCCACCATGCCCGGTCTACAGATAAAATTGTTTTAATTAGCCAGGCATGGCAGCATGTGCCTACAGTCCCAGTTACTCAGGAGGCCAAGGTAGGAGGACTGCTGCTGCCTGGGAGCTCAAGGCTGCAGTGAGCTGTGATCAGGCCAATGCACTATAACCTGGGTGACAGTGAGACCACCTCAAAAAAAAAATAAAAAATAAAAAAATAAAATAAAAAATAAAAAATAAAAAAATAAAATAAAAAATAAAAAATAAAAAAATAAAATAAAAAATAAAAAATAACAAAAAAAACAAAAACCCCTTTGGGCCTCCCGCCAAAAGTGGGAAACATCAGAGAGCTCAGAGGACCGCGCCTGCCCGTTCACCTGTCCCGGGCCTCTGCTGAAACCAGGACTACCAGAGGGGGCAAAAGACCTCCCTTAAGCAAGTCCCGAACCACCATTACCTCCCATGAGTACAGGTAGGCGGGGCGTTCGTGCATCCGGTCCGGCCACCAGAGGTTGGCACCCAGCACCTTCAGCTGGCCCTGGGTCCCGGCCACGTTGTCCACGACTTTGTTTTCTGCATCCAAAAGATGCACTTCCAACTAGAACTAGTTACTGCACTTGACGGAGATCTGGTAATTCACCAGCCCTGCAGGAGGCAAGAGAGACCAGGGCTTAGGGAGGGGCACGACCTGGGTCACACAAATGGGAATGCCCCACAGCGGCCACTCCCAGGCAGCCATTTGCTTGTGTGTTTTTGTTTTTTTTTTTTTGAGACAGTCTCGCTCTGTCACCCAGGCTGGACTGTAGTGCCGTGATCTCGGCTCACTACAACCTCCACCTCTGGAGTTCAGTTGATTCTCCTGTCTCAGCCTCCTGAGTACCCAGGATTATAGACATGCACAACCACGCCTGGTGAATTTTTGTATTTTTAGTAGAGACAGGTTTTGCCATGTTGGCCAGGCTGGTCTCGAACTCCTGACCTTACATGATCCACCTGCCTCAGCCTCCCAAGGTGCTGGGATTACAGGCATGAGTCACCGCGCCTGGCACGCTTTTTTTAATTTAAAAAAACATTTTTTTTGGGCCAGGTGTGGTAGCTCACGCCTATAATCCCAGTACTTTGGGAGGCCGAGAGGGGTGGATCACCTGAGGTCAGGAGTTCAAGACCAGCCTGGTCAACACGGTGAAACCCCATCTCTACTAAAAATACAACAATTAGCCGGGCGTGGTGGCACATGCCTGTAATCCCAGCTACTTGGGAGGCTGAGGCAGGAGAAAAGCTTGCACCTCAGAGGTGGAGGTTGCAGTGAGCCAAGATCGTGCCACTGCACCACTCCATCCTGGGTGACAAGAGCAAGATTTTGTCTCAAAAAAAAAAAAGAAAATTTTTTTTTCAGCCAGGCACAGTGGTCACACCTGTAATCCCAACACACCAACACAGAGAGGCTGAGGTGGGAGGATTGCTTGAGTCCAGTAGTTCAAGACCAGCCTGGGGAACACAGGGAAACCACATCTTCCCTAAAAATAACAAAAATTAGCTGGGCGTGGTGGCATGTGCCTGCAGTCCCAGCAGCCCCAGGTACTTGGGAGGCTGAAGTGGGAGGACTGCTTGAGCCAGGAGACTGGGGCTGCAGTGAGCTACGATCTTGAGGCAGAGTAGGTAGTCAAGGAAGCGACCGTGTCCTTCAGACGTACCAACCACAGCACTGAGACGTGTGATGTGTGAACAAGCATGTACAGCTACAGCCCATGTGCAGCCAGAGGATGACCCAGAACGTGCTTAGAGTAACACCTCTTCCAGCTCCTTAGGAATTCATCATGGAAGACTCCTAGAAAGGGAGTTACCCCAATAATAACCAGCACTCTCTCATGCTTACGAGCAGCCTGCCCTGAATTCTCTCTCTCAGGGTAAACCGTGTATTTTGCACTTCACTGTTGTTTGAGATGGGGTCTCGCTCTGTCACCCAGGCTGTCTCAGCCTCCCGAGTACCTGGGATTATATAATTGAGTGTTGCAATGTCAGCTCACTGCAACCTCCACCTCCCGGGTTCAAGCAGTTCTCCCATCTCAGCCTCCCTAGTAGCTGGGATTACAGGCACACGCCACCACACCCAGCTAATGCTGTCCAGGCTGGTTTGAACTCCTGAGCGCAAGTGATCCACCCGCCTCGGCCTCCCAAAATGCTGGGATTACAGGCATGAGCTTGTGTGCCCAGATTATTCTGCACTTAACTTGCAAAATACTTTTCCCTTTACAATAAATTGCTCTATGTTGCATCATCTTTGCTGTGTGATTCTCATTTAAATTCTTTTTTATTTATTTTAATTATTTATTCTTTTTGAGACAGGGTCTTACTATGTTGCCCAGGCTGGTCTTGAACTTTTGAGCTCAAGCGATCCAGCCACCGTGGCCTCCCAAAGTGCTAGGATGACAGGCATTAGCCGCCACACCCAGCCTAAATTCTTTGAAACTTACAACTGCGGCCCCACAACAGCTGTCAATCATCACACCACTGCCATCCAGCCTGGGCGACAGTGCGAGACCTCCTCTCACAAAAGGAAAAAGATATATTAAAAAAAACTTTTTTTTTGGCCGGGCGCGGTGGCTCAAGCCTGTAATCCCAGCACTTTGTGAGGCCGAGACGGACGGATCACGAAGTCAGGAGATCGAGACCATCCTGGCTAACACGGTGAAACCCCGTCTCTACTAAAAAACACAAAAAACTAGCCGGACTAGGTGGCGGGCGCCTGTAGTCCCAGCTACTCGGGAGGCTGAGGCAGGAGAATGGCGTAAACCCAGGAGTCGGAGCTTGCAGTGAGCTGAGATCCGGCCACGGCACTCCAGCCTGAGCGACAGAGTGAGACTCCGTCTCAAAAAAAAAAAAAAAAAAGAAGAAAAAAAAGGATGTAGAACAGGCAAAAGCGGACCAGACCTCACTGGATCCCACTTCTCTGCTGACCACATCCAAGTCAGCAGGGGAACAGGAGTGGCGTCCTCAGCCTGATGTCACTTTCTGTCCTCTATCTGAACCTTGAAAACCAAGGCACCTTCCTACCTGCGCAGAGCTGACCTCAGAATGTCTAAACTGTTCCGTCCTCCCGATCCCAGACTCAGCTCTGGGCAGCGCCTGCCGCTCAGGCCTGACGAGTGTCTGCTGGCTCACGACTATAATCAGAGCTGTAGGAGACCAACGTGGGAGGATGGCTTCAGGCCAGGAGTTCCAGACCAGCCTGGTTAACGTAGTCAGACCCAGTATCTTAACAAAACAAAACAAAATAAAAAACTTAACTGTGTTTTTGTTTTGAGATGGAGTCTGACTTTGTTGCCCAGGCTGGACCGCAGTGGCCTGATCCCGGCTCACTGCAACCTCCACCTCCCTGGTTCAAGCAATTCTCCTGCCTCAGCCTCCCAAGTAGCTGGGATTACAGGCGCTCCCCACCACACCCGGCTAATTTTTGTATTTTTAGTAGAGACGAGGTTTCACCACGTTGGCCAGGCTGGTCGTGAAGTCCCGGCCTCAGGTGATTGGCCCACTTCGGCCTCCGAAAGTGCTGGGATTACAGGCGTGAGCCACGGAGCCAGACCAAGTTTTGTTTTTGTTTTTATTTTAATTAGCCAGGCATGGTGGCCCCAGCTAACTTGGAAGGCTGGGGCGGGAATATCGCTTGAGCTCGGAAGTTAGGATTGCGCCACTCCGCTCCAACCTGGGCGGCAGGGCCAAACCCAGTCTCAAAAACGTTTCAAAAATTAGAAGTAAACATTAGAAAGGACACTGCCCGGGCTCAGCCTTCGCCTCCGGACGGGGCTCAACAGGAGCGCTTCCTCCTCCTCCCGGGCCCCCTTAGTCCCCCCGTACTCCAACCCCGCGCCCCCAAACCCGTTGACCTTTAACCTCCTCCGGGCCCCCAGCTCAGGGACGCTCAGGTGAAAGAGACTGCAGGGCGCCGGAGCTCACCCCATTCCCACCGCTGGGCTTCCGGGCGCCTCCTGGCACTGCCCTGAACCCGCGCCTCCCACAACGGTCGCCGGTACCTCTGCTCTTCGAAGCCCCTGTGTCCGCTGTCGGAGAAGTCGGCTCGAAAGCTCCAGAGGCCGTCCAGCTCCTGGCGCTCCTGCGACGGTCTCTTCCGGGGATACAGCATCCCGCCCGGCAGCGCAGCCACACAACAGCGGCCGAGAGCCTCCCAGGCCACAGCCGCCGGCCAGTCCATGCTTCCTCCTCCCGCTCTGGGCCGCCGTGTGCGAGGATATGAGCCGAGCAAGACACCTGCGGACGGGTCGCCTGACGCACGTGAGGTCTTCCGCGCCATCTTTTTTGAGGGCAAGTGCCAAGCCTGGAGAGGCGGGGCGGTATCAGGCCCTGCCCAGTGGGGCGTGGCTGGAACCCCCCCGCCCCGCCCTTTGGGGAAGCGGGACTCCTGGACCCTCAGCGCCAGCCAAGAAGGGCGTTCTCTGCTCCCCATCCCAGCAGCAGAGGCTGGATGATCCAGGGCGGCAGACCAGGACAGAACCCCTGAGATTGGTAGGATCCCCGTTTCTTCAAGGGGCAGCTCCACTTGCTTTCCCCAGCAGGAACTGGAGCAGGCCCCAGCGGGGCCTCTTGCGTGACTGTTGGATGCAGCTTCTTGCAGGGATGCAGGTCCTTGGGAGGCGGCCATAGCCTTGACCATGGGCCTCTGGGACCCCGACCCTAAGTAAGGGGCCAGAGGCTCCCTCTTGGCGTTGGTAAGACATATGAAGATGCAGGGAGAGAGACCAAGTGCAGTGGCTCAAGCCTGTAATCATCCCAGCACTTTGGGACGCTGAGGTGGGCGGATCACTTGAGGCCAGGAGTTCGAGGCCAGCCTGGCCAACATGGCGAAACCCCGTCTCTACTAAAAATACAAAAAAAAAAAAAAAAAAAAGACCCGGGCGTGGTAGCAGGCGCCTGTAATCCCAGCTACTCGGGAGGCTGAGGCTAGAGAATCGCTTGAATCTGGGAGGCAAAGGTTGCAACGAGCCAAGGTCACATCAATGCACCCTCAATATCCCCCTCCCCGCCACCAACAGTGACCCTAACCCGTCCCCCACCACCAGCATTGCAGCCCCAGATAGCGTCCCCAACACACTCCGAGCTATGGGCAGTGCAGCCCTCGATAGTTAGCGCCCCCATCCAGCTCCCAGATGCAGGCAATGATGCCCTGGATATCATACCCCCTGCCCACTGCAGGCAGTGAAGCACCCAATAGCGCCCCCAACCGGGCACCTCACCTCTGGCAGTGTTGCACCCAACAGTGCACCCGACCCATCCCCGACCAGAGCATTGCAGCACCCCATAGTTCCCCAATTCGCCCCCACCCGGCCATGGGCAGTGTATCCCCAAATAGTGCCCCCAAACCTACCCACTGCGGCAGTACTGCCACAACCCACCCCGAGCCACGTGCAGTGCAACCCCGGATACCGCCCCCAACCCACTCCCCTCCGTAGGCAGTGCTAGCACACCCAACCAGCCCCCCAACACGGGCAGTAACGCCCTGGATAGGGCCCCCACCCTCACCCCACGGGGTCCCTGGAACCCTAGACCCTGTCCCCGACTCCTGGGGAAATTCTTGCCACTTTGGGGCACTCCCGTTTGCAGAGACACGCACCCTGGAAGAGAGCCAGGGACTCCACGAACCCCCACCCCCAGGTCGGGCTCAGGAGCTGCGGGACAGGCACTGACCTCCATCACGGGAACCCAGCCTCTTCTTCGGCCTCGCCGCTTTTTCTCCGCAACCTGCTTCAAACTCTCCCTGGATCCCTGGGCGCCTGACCCCGTTCCCTGGGAACTTCTTGACGCTTTGAGGTACCCCCGGAGGGAGAGACACGCACTCTGGGTGGGAGCCAGGAACTTCATGACCCCTCCGGGTCGGGTGCGAGGGCTACAGGGAAGAAATCTGATCTCTGTCCGGGGACCCCAACCTCTTCTTCGACCTCGCTGCTTTTCTTCCACAACCCGCCTCAACCTCCCCCTGGAACCCTGGACGCCTGTCTCTGTCCCCCGAGGAACCTCTTGTCACTTTGGGGTGCCCCCTGGAAGAGAGACACGCACCCTGAGTGAGAACCAGGGACTCCAAGAGCCGTCGGCCGCGGGGGCTGCGGGAAAGGCACTGACCTCCGCCTGGGGACCCCAGCCTTTTCTTCAGCCTCGCCGCTTTTTTTCTGCGGCCTGCCTCGACCTCTCCCTAGAACCTCGGGCGCCTGTCCCTGTTCCCCAGGAATCTTCCTGCCACTCTGGGGTGCCCTGTGGGGAGAGACACTCACCCTAGGTGGAAACCAGAGACTCCATGACCCGCCCGGGTCAGGAGCGGGGGCTACCGACAAGGCACTGACCTCCGCCGTGGGAACCCAGCCACTTCTTCGGCTTCGCCGCTTTTTTTCCGCGGCCTACCTCAACTTCCCTCCGGAACCCTGGGCACCTGTCCCCATCTCCCAGGAAACTTCTTGATGCTTTGGGGTGCCCCCGTGGGGAGAGACACGCACCCTGGATGGAATCCAGGGACTCCAAGACCCCCCAGGTTCGGGCGAGGGGTCGCCCCAGAAGGCACTGATGTCTGGTGTGGGAACCCAGTCTTTTCTTTGGCCTCGCCGCTTTTTTTCCGCGACCTGCCTCAACCTCCCCCTGGAACCCTGCGTACCTGTCCTTGTCCCCCAGGAGACTTCTTGCCGCTTTGGGGTGTCCCCGTGGGAAGAGACACACACCCTGGGTGAGAGTCAGGGCCTCCACAACCCCCCCCCTCCCCCACACACACACCGGGTCGGGCGCGGCGTTTACCAGGAAAGCACTGACAGTACATCCCGGGATAATGAACCTATTCCGCCAGCTTTTTACCATTCTGGCTGTGCTGTATCCTCCCTCACCGCCAGGAACCGCAGCAGCGAGGCGAGCCAACTCAAGCTCCAGCCTCCAGCATGCGCTGCGACTGCCTCCCTCTTCTTCTCCTACTAAACCAGGAATAGAGCAGGTGGGGTGCCGATGCAGAAAAGCCTGTAATCGCAAGCCTCCCCACTTGGCATCCCTTATATAGAAGGCTTAATGCAAATGTAGTTCCTGGACTACATGTTCTGATTGGATGAGGGAAACCTCTAGGCCTATTCTGATTGGACTTTGTTGTCATGTTCTGATTGGTTACTAGAAGACTTCCTCTTCTCCAATCAGAACGTGAAAATAAAGCCCAATCAAAATAGACCTACAGCTTTAGCTCTCATCCAATCAGAACATGTAGTACAAGAACTTCTGTAATATAACCTGGGTAAGTGGCACTCGTGTTCCTCTGTGCTCTACTGCGTTTGCAAGCTCGTGTGTTCTGCGCCCGGCTTAGAAAAGGAGGCGTCACAGGTGGTATGCTGGAGGCTTGAGTCTGCAGCAGCGTGGCTCGCCTGGCTGCGGTTGGTCGCGGTGAGGGAGAGTACAGCGCAGCCAGTGTGGTAGAAAGGTGGCAGAGTAGGTGAGCTATCCCAGGCTGCACTACCTGCGGCGGCGGAGTGAGGGGCTGGGCGGGCGGAGACTGGTTGGATGCAGTATCAGGAGCTACACTGCCCAAGGGGAAGGGTGGATTGGGGCGCCATCTTGGGCTAGACCGCCTGTGGTCGGGGGCGTGTTAGGGGCAGTATTGGGTGTTGCACTGGCCTCGGCCGGGGAGGTTTGGGTGCGTTATCCCGGGCGTCATTTCCCACAGTGGCGGGGATGCTGTCTGTGGCTGCGCTCGTCAGGGCGGGGCAGGGGTTGGGGGCGCTATCTGGGCCCTCAGTGCCGATGACGGGGAACTTGTTGGGTGTGATATCTGAGGCGTCATTGCCCGTGGCTGGGGGCTCATTGGGGGCGCTATCCATGGCCTGTACTGCCCACAGCCAGGAGCGTGTTGTGGGCGTTATCGGGGCGGACTGCCAGTGGCGGGGGTGGGGGGATGGGTTTGGTGCTGTGGCGCGGTGGGGGGCTGCACTGCCCGGAAGGGAGTGGTTGGGTGCACTCTCCGGCGGGGCATTGCCGGTGGTGGGTGGCAGATTGGGTGCACTATCGAGGCTACACTGCCACGGCGAGAGGGATGTTGGCGAGAGGGGAGCTGGCGGCGCTATCCTGGGCTACACCGCCGGTGGCGGGGGGCGTGTTAGGGGCGCTATCCAGTGCTGCATTGCCTCCGGCGGGGGTCAAGGGGCGTGTGGAATGGGTTGGATACGCTATTGCGGCTGTACTGCCCGAGGCGGGGGTGGGATTGGGGGCGCCATCGTTTGCTGCACCGCCAGTGGTGGGGGTCGTGTTAGGGGCAGTATTGGGTGTTGCGTTGATCTTGGCGGGGGAGTTTTGGGTGCGTTATCCCAGGCATCATTTCCCGCAGCGGCGGGTCTTGCTGGGGGCGCTATCCGTGGCTGCGCTGGTTGCGGAGGGTCACGGGTTGGGGGCGCTATGTGGGCCCTCAGTGCCCATGGCGGGGAACTTGTTGGGTGTGATATCCAAGGCGTCACTGCCCATGGCTGGGGACTGGTTGGGGGCGCTATGCATAGGCTGCCCTGCCTACAGCCAGGAGCGTGTCCGGGACATTATCGGGGGCGGACGGGCAGTGGTGGGGGTGTGGGGGCGGGTTGTATGCTATGGGGGGGCTGCACTGCCCGGCAGGGAGTGGGCTGGGTGCGCTATCGGGTTTGCACTGCTGGCGGTGGGTGACACACAGGGTGCACTATCAGGAGCTACGCTGCCGCGGTGAGAGGCGTGTTGGCGGTGCCATCCTGGGCTATTGCGCTGGTGGCGGGGGGCTTGTAAGGGGAGCTGTCTGGTGCTACACCGCCTGTGGCAGGGGGCGTCACTGCTAAAGGCTGTGGTCTAGTTGGCAGTGCTATCCCAGGACTCATTCACCATGGCGGGGGGCAGGGGAATGGGGGGATGTGGGGGCTGGTTGGCGGCGCTGTCCGTGGCTGCACTGCCCATGGCAGCGAGCGGTTTGGGGGCGTTATCCCGGGCTGCGCTGCCCGTGGCAGGGGGCAGGTTGCGGGCGCCATTGGGTGCTGCAGTGTCCCAGGCGGGTCGCGTTAGGGATGTTCTCGGGGGCTGCACTGCTGGTGGCGGGCAGTGGAGGCGTCAGTGACAGCGGTGGCCTCCAAGAGAGGAGCAGTCCTCCTCTCTCCAGATGCCAGACTCTAGCCGGTCACATCTTCCTTTTTGTGCTTAAGTGTGGCGGGCACACAGCGTTTCCGCGGGAATCCTCAGCGCGGCAGTGGCCCCAGACCACCGTGGTTCCCGGACCCGAGTGCTTTTTGCTCTGTGTTGTAGGAACTGCCTGGGTCCCCCGGGCACGCAGTAGCAAACACAACGAGGCTACAGGGCCCTGTGGATGGAGGCATCAGGGACGGGAACCGACACATGGGTGGAGCGGGCTGGCTGGGGTTGAGTTTCTGCTGCTCCTGCTTTCCGAGGAGCGCAGCCAGGGTGGGCCCAGCAGTTTCTGTGGAGTGGGAAGCTCAGTAACTGTGGTGTGTTCAGGCTCCACCCCTGTCCCCAGTTCCTGGCCAACTTGGGCCAAAAGGAGAGGCTAGGTGTGAGTCTTTTCGCTGAAACCGGCCCCTGCCACCCATTGACCAGCATGACAAGAAGAGGCTCTAACGCTGCTACTCTTTAGATCCTTTTCTAGGATTTTTTGGCTTTGCCCGCCCAGTTGCTTCGAGCCTGGAAGAGGAGTCACCTGCCGCTTGCTGGAGGGCAGACTGCGGGCACTGCGGCGCCCACGTTGGGAGGCAGCCGCGCGCCATGCCACAGAAGGTCAGCCACGGGGCTGGGATTCTGCAGCCGGCCGGGATCCAGACGTGCTTCCTGGTGTGACTGAAGGAGAGTCGGGCCGTGTGTGGAGTGTGAATGCGTGTGTATTTGCAGGCAGACACCAATAGGTATGGATGGTATGAGCCGGTACTGCGATACCCCAGAGCCATACAGCGTCCCGGGTTGTGGTGGAGAGGTGGAGTGACTGTCCTCAGAAACCCCCGCGGGTAGGCGCTGCACACACTTCCACCCATAGGGTGTATGTGCATGCGTGAGTTGTTCATCCCCTGTCAGAGTCTGGTGAGGGAAGCTGTCAGGAATGGAAGTCAGAGATGATGGGCTGTTTACAGGTGGCGGTGGAAGGAAAACAGCCAGGAGCCCCAGTGGACCATGTAGCTAGGCCAGGTTTGCAGTTTTTCCGGAAGGGGCTGGAACCCCAACCACTCTTCACTCCAGCCTGTGCTTGTTGCAGGGAGAGGAGCTAGGGTGGTGGAGTGCTGACTGAGAGACTTTGAGGGATCTTTGGGAGTGGGACCTGCTTCCAGCCTGATGCTCCTTTCCAAAGGCTTGGATGGGTGTGGCGGTGCCAGTCTGGGACAGGTGAGTGTTCAGGAGACCTCAGGAGTCCCTGCAGACTGTCGTGTTCAAGAGACCTCAGGAGTCCCTGCAGACTGTCCTCCAGCTTTGCCAGCTCCAGGTACTGTGCATCTGGACCTGTGAGCTGGCTGAGGGGCACCCTTCTTTCCTCTCATTTGTTTCTGTGATTCTCCCTACATCCTTGTTAACAAACCTGAAGGGCACTTTATATGCCATCGGGGTTTGCTGGGATGTGCCCCTGTTGAGTGGCTCTCATCAGAGAAGCCTCCATAGGGAATAAGAGTTGTCCTGAGCCAGGTGCCAGGGCTCTGGGGTTCTTTGCATGCGTTGAGACCCTGGGGCTGTCCCTCAAGCCCCATAGGCCCCAGTTTCCCATGGTGCACTGCCCTCCCCGTTCTTCGTGCTGCAGGGTGGGGAGTAAACAGCTGGCAGAGCTGCCTGAGGCTGGGAGGCAGGAAGTGACTCAGGGCCTGTGGGGTCTTGGGCAGTGATTTTTCAGGAGGAAGTCCCGGCACATCTTCTCGACTTGGGCAGGAGTTGGGGGAGGCTCTGTGCTCACCTCCAAGCTGTGGTGCTGGGTTTTCTGAGTCCAAGGGTGATGTGGAGTGGGCGTCTGTTGGGTCTGGCTGTTCAGGCTTCTAAAAGTTGCCTCAGGTCCCTCTTCCCTTCCCAGATGTCGAGGAGTTGGAGAGGGATGGGATCAGGGGGCCTGCCACAGGGGGGTGGGATGGGGGACTGGAGCTGAAGAGCTACAGCAGCCACTCTTGACCCCTGTGGTTGATGTTTCTGGGCAGAGACAGATGCTAAGCTCGGGTAGTGTCGGGCAGGTCTAAGTGGGACTGCTCAGCTCAGCATGTTGAGGCGATTTGGTGGGAGGTGGTCTCAGTCCCAGAGAAGAGGACCTTGCTGCCAGAAGCACGCTTGCAGCCCTCCTCACCCTGTTTCCCATGACCCTGTCTGATCAACTTTGGCTGAGCCACCATGGCTCAGAATGCAGAGCCTTGAGGGAAAGGGACCTTGGCATGGTTGGGGGTGGTGGCAGGGTCGCATAGTGGTTAAGCATGTAGGCTCTGCTGTCACTCAGACCTGGGTGTGAGTCCCAGCTCCAGCACCTGCTGGTCTGCCCCCACCTGCATTCCCCTGCATGGGAGCCTGAGAGAAAGGCTTGCAGGCCATGGCTTATTTAGGAAGTGATCTCAGGAAGCAAGGGCCAGAACAGGGGGTTTGAAGGAGAGGAAGGGAAAGCAACTATGTGATTATTCCCACCACTCTCCTGGGTGGTCTCTCGAGGAGCCTTAGAGATTGATAACTGCTCTGTTGGGGAGAGAAACAGAAAAGCATTTATCCATTAGCCTGATCCCCTGCTAACAAGTCTGGCTCCATGGACATTGACTCCCGTGTGTACTTCCAGATTGCACATGTGTGGGGCTCTAGTGGTTTCCTGTGTGCTCTCCACACTGCAGCTTCCAAGAAGGCCCAGGATGGCCTGACATGAAGCACTCTCCCGTTGTACCAGTAAGATGCTGGTTAGAGCCTGCAGGGATCTGGTCATTGCAGAAATGGTTGGAGTGAGAGGTGGGGCCGGGAGGGCTTGAACAGCACACTGAGGTGTATAACACTGCATGACCTCGGGCAAATTATCTGACTTCTCTGAGCCTCGGTTTCCTTGGCTGGGTGTTTTAATTGTTAACACGGTATTTTTGTTTTCTTTTTTTTTTAGATGGGGGTCTCACTCTGTCGCCTGTGCTGGAATGCAGTGGTGTGATCTCGGTTCACTACAGTCTCTTTCACTGCTTTGGTGCCTGTCCAGTAGGAAGTTCTGCCTCTTGGCTGATCTCACCCTGACATGCTGCACTTTTCTGGGTATGTTTTGTGTTTTTGCTTCTCTACTTGTTGCAACCCTTCAGGGCTTCCAGATGGTTATAAGGGCATTCCTGTTCACCTGCTCACAATCCGAAGCAGACACAGGGTCACCCAAGGCAGGTGTGATGCCAAGGCAAGATTCTGCTTTGGGGGAATTGGCCCTAGACAAGGTGGTGCTGAGCCCCTGGCCCTGCCCACACTCTGGTTCTGGACTTGTGGCTTGCTCTCAAGGCCAGCTTGTATCCACTCGTTTCCCTGGTTCAGATCCATGATTACTGGTCTCCTCCTTGGACCATGCTGGGGCTGCTGGCTGGCCTCTCCCAGGCCTGGATCAGCAGGTGGGAGCAGGAGTGGGCACCTGGGAGGACCTTGGCACAACCAGGGCCCTGCCGATCAGATGGCTGGTGGTGAGCAAGAGCAAGAGGGGAGAGACAGGGAGTGACAGGCAGCTGGGAACATTGAGGTGTGCCTGTGCCTATGTACACATCTGTGCATGGCATGTGTGCGTGGCCCCGGGTGGCTTCTTGTTGGATTGCTGTGTCTGGATGTCTCTGGGTGGTTACGTGTGGTTGTCCTGAGCACGTCTCTGTGTGTGCACTGTTGGGTGCTGTAGCTTGTTCATGGGTACTTTTCTCTGGGTATGTGTGCCAGCCCCCTACTGAGTGCTCTTCAGGGTTCTTGAGAGTGTGCCCATTTGGATGGCAGGTGATAGTTTTTCCTGCCTCCATTGAGGTTCTGTTGTGTCTTCTGCCATGCCGTGTTCTGCTCTCTCTCCAGGCTTCCTTACCCTGTTCCTTCCTTTGCCTGAGGAAGTTGCTTCTCCCCATCTGGCTGTGGGTGCCCACTGCCTTCTGGGCAGGGTCTGAAGAGGGACAGCATATCCAGCCTCCAGCCCTATCCTCCCGAGTCTGAGCTGAGGGTGATGGGCTCAAGCTTGGGGTTGAGGAGATGAGTCAGGGATGGCTGCAGGGGTTGGGCAGAAGTGGCGTGTGTGTCACCATGCTGCAGAGAAGTGTGTTTTCCTGCCTCCCTCCACCTGACCTGCCCTCAGTGGCTTGGGCACCAGTGCAGCTATGAGAAGTCTCCCTTACTTAGCTGTTCTTATTCTCTTCCCAGTAGCCTTGGATGGCACAGTTTCTGATGGAGAGCAGAGTGATCTCTGGGGCTCTGTGCATCCACTGGGGGACATTGGCCTTAGGATAATTAATCTCACCATAATCATTGGTATTTATGGAACTCTTCCCGTACCAGGCCACACTTGTACTCATTTGCTCCTCAGAACAATCCCATTTCAGGGGATAGTAGTCCTATCAGGTGGGTTCAAAAAGCATCCCTGGCCAGACATAGTGGCTCATGCCTGTAATCGCAGCACTTTGGGAGACTGCGGTCGGCAGATCACCTGAGGTCAGGAGTTCGAGACCAGCCTGGCCAACATGGTGAAACCTCATCTCTACTAAAAATACTAAAAATTAGACAGGCAAGGCCGGGCGTGGTGGCTCAGGCCTGTAATCCCAGCACTTTGGGAGGCTGAGGCGGGCGGATCACAAGGTCAGGAGATCGAGACTATCCTGGCTAACACGGTGAAACCCTGTCTCTACAAAAAACACAAAAAAATTATCCAGGCGTGGTGGCGGGTGCCTGTAGTCCCAGCTACTCGGGAGGCTGAGGCAGGAGAATGGTGTGAACCCGGGAGGCAGAGCTTGCAGTGAGCTGAGATCGTGCCACTGCACTCCAGCCTGGGCGACAAAGTGAGACTCCATCTCAAAAAAAAAAAAAAAAAAAAGTGGCTGTCACAGAAAAGCCAGCTTATTACTTTAGGTTTTGTGGGAGACTACAGGTCACATAAAAGCAGTCTTAATAATTTAACCACATGTGCAATCAACATTTACAAAACGAAATTATATGCAATGTATAATACAAATATTTTGCCTATAGTTTAATTTCCAAAGTCACATATTGAATGACTGAAATGTACATAAACATTCTTTTATGATGGACCAGAACATCTACATTATCATAACTCAGAAAAAGAAAACAGATGCAAAATAGTGTTAGGAGACTTTCTTGCCTGAAATTACAAGACTAAGTGTGTGTGTGTATGTGTGTGTACACATATTCAAATCCCTTTATTCTCATTTGATCCTTTTGGCTGAACTTTATTCATATATTATCTGCCCTTCTTCTTACAGTCTCTCTCCTGAAAGGCATTATTATCCAGTCATTGAAGCCAAACCTCTTTCACCAGCTCCCAATCTCTAGACATCAAGTGTTAAGACATCTTCCTAAATTTCTCTGGAATTAAGCCCTTCTCTGTTACAGTCTCCTTTCCAAGTCCATTTCTTCATAAATCTGGCATGTGCGATTTTAATTGCTCTGCCGCAGTTTTATCTTCTTTAATCAGTGGTGACAGCTCCAGGTCTGTTTGCTTCTGTAGCTTTTTTTTTTTTTTATACTTTATGTTCTAGGGTACATGTGCACAACATGCAGGTTTGTTAAATATGTATACATGTGCCATGTTGGTGTGCTGCACCCATTAACTTGTCATTTACATTAGGTATATCTCCAAATGCTATCCCTGCCCCCCCACCCCACAAGAGACCCCAGTGTGTGATGTCACCCTTCCTGTGTCCAAGTGTTCTCATTGTTCAATTCCCACCTATGAGTGAGAACATGTGGTGTTTGGTTTTCTGTTCTTGTGATAGTTTGCTGAAAATCATGCTTTCCTGCTTCATCCATGTCCCTACAAAGGACACGAACTCATCCTTTTTTATGGCTGCATAGTATTCCATGGTGTATATGTGCCACATTTTCTTAATCCAGTCTGTCATTGATGGACATTTCGGTTGGTTCCAAGTCTTTGCTGTTGTGAATAGTGCCACAATAAACATACGTGTGCATGTGTCTTTATAGCAGCATGATTTATAATCCTTTGTGTATTGCTTCTGTAGTTTTTGTATCACATAGTCCTATTCACAGTAGCACAAATGCGGCTCTTAGTCTCTTTCTGCTCAACAGCAACTGGTTTAAAGCGGGCATACAAAGTTTGATATTGAGACTTTATTGCTGACAGTTCCTTTAAGTGTGTAACTGGATTTTTCTCACTTGCTGAATCAGGAGGGTTGATTCACCTTTCAGCCTGTACTGAACATAATCCAGATCAGACTCAGATTGGGAAGCTTATTAGTTCCAAGAATTTACAGAAATCTCTGTCCAAATATTAGCTAACGATTAAGCCAACCCAGGAGAACTTCATTGGCCATACATAGCAAAGAGCACAGGCCTTACAAAATTAGTTCAGAATAGTCACTAAGCAAGCAAACAACAACAAACCCCGGCCAGATATGATGGCTCACGTCTGTAATTCCTACACTTTAGGAAACTGAAGCGGGAGGATTGCTTGAGCTCAGGAGTTCAAGACCAGCCTGGGCAACAAAGTGAGACTTTGTCTCTACCAAAAATTTTTTAAAATTAGCCATGTGTGGCGGAGTGAGTGTGCCTGTGGTCCCAGCTACATGGGATGCTGAGGCAGGAGAATCGCTTGAGCCCAGGTGGTCAAGGTTGCAGTGAGCCATAATTGTGCCACTACATGACAGACTGAGCAACAGAGTGAGACCCTGTCAAAAAAAAAAAAAAAAAAAAAAAAAAAAAAAACACGTCAGGCATGGTGGCTCATGGCTGTAATCCCAGCACTCTGGGAGGCTGAGGCAGGCAAATCATTTGAGGTCAGGAGTTCAAGACCATCCTGGCGAACATGGTGAAACCCCATCTCTTCTAAACCCAAAAATCAGCTGGCTTTGGTGGCAGGCACCTGTAATCCCAGCTACTGAGGAGGCTGAGGCAGGATAACTGCTTGAATCCAGGAGGTAGAGGTTGCAGTGAGCCAAGATCGTGCCACTGCACTCCAGCCTGGGTGACACAGCAAGACTCCATAAAAAAACAAACAAAAAACTTTATTTGAAAATGTCAACAAAATTGACCAACTTTTAGCTAGACTATCAGTAGAAAAAAAGAGAAGACTGAAATTATTATTCAAACCAGAATGAAAGAGAAAATGTTACTACTGACTTAAAGAAATAAAAAGAATTACAAAGAAATAATATAAACCATTGTATGCCCAAAAATTAGATAACCTACATGAAATGGACACACACTACTGAGTCTGACTCAAGAAATAAAAAAAGGGAATGGACCTATAACAGGAGATTAAGGCCGGGCGCAGTTGGCTTATGCCAACAAAAATTAGCTGAGCATGATGGCACATGCCTGTAATTCCAGCCACTGGGGAGGCTGAAGCAGGAGAATTGCTTGAACCCAGGAGGTGGAGGCTACAGTGAGCTGAGATCGTGCCACTACACTCCAGTGTGGTCGGCAGAGGGAGACTCCCTTCCAAAAAAGAATGAATGAAATTATGTACTTTACAGAAACATGGATGTAGCTGACAGCCAAAATCCTAAGCAAATTAACACAGAAACAAACCCAGATAACATACGTTCTCACTTATAAGCGGGAGCTAAGCATTGGGTACACACGAACATAAAGATGGGAACGATAGACACTGGAGACTAAGAAAGGCAGGAAACAGAGGGGGCAAGGACTGAAAAACTTCCCATTGGGTATTATGTTCACTGTCTGGGTGACAGGATCAATAGAAGCCTAAATCCTCAGCATCACACACTGTACCCTTGTAACAAATCTGCCTATATACCCCTGAATCTAAAATTTTGAAAATTATAATAAATTTTAAAATTAAAAAGTTTCTCAGGCCGGGCACAGTGGCTCACACCTATAATCTTAGTATTTTGGGAGGCCGAGGAGGGTGGATCACCTGAGGTCAAGAGTTCAAGACCAGCCTGGCCAACGTGGCGGAAACCCCGTCTCTACTAAAAATACAAAAAGTAGTTAGGGGTGGTCGTGGGTGCCTATAATCCCAGCTACTTGGGTGGCTGAGGCAAGAGAATCGCTTGAACTTGGGAGGCAGAGGTTGCAGCGAGCCCAGGTTGCACCATTGCACACTAGCCTGCTGGGAGACAGAAAGAGATTCCGTCTCAAAAAAATTTCTTTAAGTAAAAACTAAAAACTTTCCCACAAAGAAAAGCTCAGGGCCAAATGCCTTACTGGTAAATTCTACCAAATGTGTAAACGACCAATCCTTCCCAAACTCTTCCAAATAACAGAAAAGGAGATAACAGTTTTTTTTTTTTTTTTTTTTTTTTTGAGACAGCGCCTCACTCTGTCACCCAGGCTGGAGTGCGATGGCTCAATCTCGGCTCACTAACCTCTGCCTCCCAGAATCAACGGATTTTCCTGCCTCAGCCACCCAAGTATCTGGGATTACAGGTGTGCACCACCACGCCCAGCTATCTTTTTTTTTTTTTTTTTTGCATATTTTTAATAGAGTCGGGGTTTCACCATGATGGCCAGGCTGGTCTCGGAACACCTGACCTTGTAATTGGCCCACCTCAGTCTCCCAAAGTGCTGGGATTATAGGTGTGAGCCACTGTGCCCGGCTGACACTTTCAAACTCATTCATTGAGACCAGTATTTCCCTGGTACCAAAACCAAAGACATCACAAGAAAAGAAAAATAATAACCAATATTTCTCATAAAGACCAAAAAAAAAAATAATAAATCCACAACCAAATACTAGCAAGCCAAGTCCAGCAACACATAAAAAGATTCTATACCATGATCAAGTGGGATTCATCCCTGCTTGGAGTAACACCCAAAAATCAACTGATATAATGCACCAAATTAATAGAATAAAAAACAAAAACCACATGATTTCTCAATAAACACAATAATTTTCTGACAAAATCCAGCACCCTTACACGATGAAAACAGTCAATAAACTAGGAATAGAAAGAAACTTTGTTTACTTGCTAAAGGCAGTTATGAAAAACCCACAGCTAACAACATATGAAATTGGGAAAGACAAAGCTTTCCCCCTAAGATCAGGAACTACACAAGTATATCTACTCTTGTCACTTATAATCTACATTGTATTGAAAGTTCCAGCCCGGGCACGGTGCCTCACGCCTATAATCCCAGCACTTTGGGAGGCCAAAGTGGGTAGGCCACCTGAGGTCAGTTGTTAGTCAGTGGCCTAACATGGTGAAACCCTGTCTCTACTAAAAATACAAAAATTAGCCAGGTGTGGTGGTGCGTGCCTATGATCCCAGCTACTCGGGAGGCTGAGGCAGGAGAATCACTTGAACCTGGGAGGCAGAGGTTGCAGTGAGCTAAGATCTTGCGACTGCACTCCAGAGCCTGGGCAACAAGAGCAAAACTCAGTCTCAGAAAAAAGAAAAAAAAGAAAGTTCCAGCCAGGACAATTAGGCAGAAAAAAATAAATAAATGGCATCCATATTAGAAATGAAAAAGTAAAACTATCTTTGCAGACAACGTGATTTCTTTTTTTTTTTTTTTTGGAATCTCGCTCTGTTGCTCAGGCTGGAGTGCAGTGGCATGATCTCGGCTCACTGCAAGCTCTGCCTCCCAGGTTCACGCCATTCTCCTTCCTCAGCCTCTCGAGTATCTGGGACTATAGGTGCCCGCCACCACGCCCGGCTAATTCTTTTGTATTTTTTAGTGGAGACGGGGTTTCACTGTGTTAGCCAGGATGGTCTCGATCTCCTGACCTTGTGATCCGCCCGCCTTGGCCTCCCAGAGTGCTGGGATTACAGGCATGAGCCACCGTGCCCAGCCCGATCTTTTTTATTTATTTATTTATTTTGAGACGGAGTTTCGCTCTTATTGCCCAGGTTGGAGAGAAGTGGCATGATCTCGTCTCACTGCAACGTCCGCCTCCTGGGTTCAAGAGATTCTCCTGTCTCAGCCTCCTGAGTAGGTGGGATTACAGGCACCCGCCACTTCGCCCAGCTAATTTTTTGTATTTTTTTTCATGGAGACGGGGTTTCATCATGTTAGCCAGGCTGGTCTCGAACTCCTGACCTCAGGTTAACCATCCACCTCAGCCTCTAAAAGTGCTGGGATTACAGGCGTGAGCCACTGCACCCGGCAGATGTGATCTTGTATACAGAAAGTCTAAGGAAGTTTCCCCCACCCCCACACACACTAGAGACAGAGATAGAAAGAGAGCACACATGCTAATAAACAAGTTCAGCAAGGTCAAGGACACAAGAGCAATACACAAAGGTCAATTATATTTTATACACTAGTAATGGACTATCCATAAATGAAATTAAGAAATTTCCATTTGTAGTATCATCTAACAGAACAAAACACATAGGAAATAATTCAAAAAAAAAGGTATGAGACTCATACTGAAAACTATGAAACCCTGTTGAAAGAAATTGAAAAACACCTGACGTGGCCCAGTGGCTCAGGCTTTTAATCCCAGCACCTTGGGAGGCCGAGGCAGGCGGATCGCTTTGAGATCAGGAGCTTGAGACCATCCTGGGCAACATGGTAAAACCCCATCCCTACAGAAAATACAAAAATTAGCCAGGTGGGGTGATGTATAGCTGTAGTCCCAGCTACTCAGGAGGCTGAGGTAGGAGGATGGCTTGAGCCCAGGAGGCAGAGGTTGCAGTGAGCCAAGATCATGCCATTGCACTTCATTCTGGGTAACAGAGTGAGACCTCATCTCAACAACAACAACAACAACAAGAAATTAAAGAAGATCCAAATCAAGACATCTCATATTTATGGACTGGAAGACTAAACATGGCTATGACAGCAATAATCCCCAAACTCATCTATAGATTCAATGCAAACTCTTATCAAAATCCCAGCTGCCTTTCTGGCAGAAATTGACAAGCTGATCCTAAAATTCCTATAGCAATGCAAAGAACCCAGATTAGACAAAACAATGTTGAAAGAGAAGAACAAAGTTGGAGAATACATACTTTCCAGTCTTAAAACCTTTCAAGCTACAGTAATCAAGACTGTGATGTGACCTTAGTTCACCAGTAAGAAGAAAGAAAAAAAAGGCTGTGGTACTGGCATACAGGTAGACGTACAGACCAGTGTAACAGAAGTGAGAGTCCAGATATAAATCAAAATATCTATGATTAATTTATTTTTGACAAGAGCAGAGACCCGGCACTTTGGAAGGCCAAGGCGGGAGGATCACTTGAGGTCAGGAGTTCAAGACAAGCCCAGCCAACATGCCAAAACCCTGTCTCTACCAAAAATACCTAAATTAACTGGGCTTGGCTGCATGTACCTGTAGTCCCAGCTCCTTGGGAGGCCGAGGCAGGAGAATCGCTTGAACCTGGGCGGCGAAGGTTGCAGTGAGCAGAGATGGTAATACTGCACTCCAACCTGGGTGACAGAGCAAGACTCCGTCCCACAAAAACAACAACAAAAAAAAACAAAAAACAAAAAAAAATATTTCTTTTTTAAAAAAAAATTTAAAAATTTTTATGTTTTAAACAAATTACCTATTCTGGGTGAATATGCCATACAAATGGCCAAAAAGCATATGGAAAGATGCTCACCATCACTAATCATCACTAATCAGAGAAACAAACCACAATGAGATATCACCTCATACCCATTAGGATGGCTACCATCAGAAAAACAGTAAGTGGGCCAGGGATAGTGGCTCACACCTGTAATCCCAGCACTCCTCCACCTCCCCGCCCTGTGAGACAGTCTTGCTCCATCACCCAAGCTGGAGTGCAATGGCGTGAACTCGGCTCTCTGAAACCTCTGCCTCCCAGGTTCAAGCAATTCTCCTGCCTCAGCCTCCCAAGTAGCTGAGATTACAGGTGCACACCATCACGCCCTACTAATTTTTGTATTTTTAGTAGAGATGGAGTTTCACCATATTGGCTAGGATTGTCTCAATCTCCTGACATTATGATCCCCTCACTTTGGCCTCCCAAAGTGCTGGAATTACAGGCGTGAGACACCGTGCTGGTCACAGTTTAAGACACACTTAAACTACTTTTCTGTACTTCTCATCCCTCACTGCACTTGTACTTAAACACCTGCTCCTGGGCCCCAGAAACACCTTCCCAGGCGTGTCTCAGAGTCTGCAGTGTTCCGCCTCCAGTTCTCTGGGTCATCCTTCTAAGGCTGGCTCAGATGCCAGCTCTTATTTTTTCTCACCAGAAAGAACCTCTCCCTTCTGCCTGCCCCGACAGAAGCTATCACTGCACTTGCACACAAGGGCCTGAACTGGAGTCCTGGCTGTCAGGCTTTAGGCAAACTGCGACTCTCTGGAATCCAATCCTCCTCATTATTCCATAAGCCCAATGTCGTGGGCCCCACCCCCAGAATATGTAGAGTAATACTTGGGTAAAAGTGATTTGCAGCAGTGCCAGGTGCGGTGGCTCACGCCTGTAATCTCGACATTCTGGGAGGCTAAATTGTTTTCATTATTCTGGCATGGTGGTGCACACTTGGAGTCCAGCTACTTGAGAGGCTGAGGCGGGAGGGTTGCTTGAGCCCAGGAGGTTGAGGCTGCAGTGAGCATTGATCACCACTGCACTCCAGCCTGTGACAGAGTGAGAGCCTGACTCAAAATGAAAACAAAAACAAAAAAAGTAACCTGTGGTGTGCGGGGATGCCGCTGGATTCCCACTGCTTGACGGCAATAGTAATAGCAGCCCTGTGGACGGCACCTCTGCTAAGGGATTCTTACAGCGCCAAAGGACTGGAAAATGGGAGTTATCCTTTTTCTGTTACAGGTGAAGAAGTTGAGGTTTAAGGAGGTGAAATTACAAGTTTGGGGCTTCTTATTAATATTTTTTCCTAAGAGATAAGATTTTAATGTTTTATTTTAATGAAGGTAATAATTGTGTATGTTCATGGGGCAGAGTGTGATGTTCTGATCCGTGTATACATTGTGGAATGATAATATCAAGCTAATTCACATATCCATCACATCACAAATGTATCATTTTTCTGTAGTGAGAACATTTAAAATCCAATATTTGCTGGGTGTGGTGGCTTACTTTTGTAATCCCAGCACTTCGGGAGGCTGAGGCAGGAGGATCATCTGAGGTCAGCAGTTTGAGACCAGCTGGCCAACATGGTGAAACCCTGTCTCTACTAAAAATACAAAAATTATCAGGGCGTGATGGTGTGCACCTGTAGTCCCCAGCTACTCGGGAGGCTGAGGCAGGAGAACTGCTTAAACCTGGGAGGTGGAAGTTGCAGTGAGCTGAGATCCACCACTTCACTCCAGCCTGGAAAACAGAACGAGAGTCCGTCTGGAAAAAAGAAAAATGTCAGACAGTATCTACATTTCTGAAAAAGGAACAGATCGGCAGGCTGATGAATAAGATCTAAGAGTAAGAACAAGACCTACAGAAATAAGAAAATGCCAAATGATTCCTAAGATCTCTTTGTGATATTTAAAAAATTCAATAAAATATGTCTCTGTATGTTGACCAAAAGGTACAACATTTCAGTTAGATGGGAGGAATGGGTTTTTGAGCTGTATTGCACAGCAAGATTATTATTCATTAGGAATGATAGCTACTAATAATGTGTATCTGAAAATCACTTCAAAAGTGTATTTTGGCTGGGACCGGTGGCTCATGCCTGAATCCCAGCTCTTTGAGAGGCTGAGGAGGGCAGATCACTTAAGGCCAGGAGTTCGAGACCACCCTGGCCAACATGGCAAAAGCCCTGTCTCTATAAAAAATACTGAAGTTAGGGCCGGGCACGGTGGCTCATGCCTGTAATCCCAGCATTTTGGGAGGCAGAGGTGGGCATACCACAAAGTCAGGAGTTAGAAACCAGCCTGACCAATATGGTGAAACCCGATCTCTACTAAAAATACAAAAAAATTAGCTGGGCATGGTGGCACACACCTGTAATCCCAGCTACTCAGGAGGCTGAGGCAGGAGGATCACTTGAACCGGGGAGGCAGAGGTTGCAGTGAGCCAAGATCACACCATAGTACTCCAGCCTGGGTGACAGAGCAAGACTCTGTCTCAAAAGAAAACAACAACAACAACAACAAATTTAGCCAGGTGTAGTGGTGGATGCCTGTAGTCCCAACCACTCAGGAGGCTGAGGTGAGCAGGTTACTTGAGCCTGGGAAGTTGAGGCTGCAGTGAGCTGTCATTGTGCCACTGCACTCCAACCTAAGCAACAAAGCAAGTCTCTGTCTGAAAAAAAGTACATTTTATTTTTCATTTTGCATTTTGTATTGTTTTGAGACGGTGTCTTCCTCTGTCGCCCAGGCTGGAGTGCAATGGCACGATCTTCGCTCACTGCAAACTCCGCCTCATGGGTTCAAGTGATTCCCCTGCCTCAGCCTCTTGAGTAGCTGGAATTACAGGTGCACACCACCACACCTGGCCAGCTATCCAACATTTTTCTGATATCCTTGATTTTAGCTGTTGTGTTTTGCTGAATCAAAGCACCTGAATTTGGTAAACATTTGTAAATCCAAGAAAATTCCTGAGGCGAGTCTCAGTCATTTTTAGAGGTTATTTTGCCAACGTTGAGGATGCAGTTGGAGGAAAAAAGGAATGAAAATCACAGGAAACATTTGTGATGCATGCTTTTTTTCTGAAGAGGGTCTGGGGGCTTCAATATTTAAAGGGAAAAAGAGGCCAGGCACTGTGGCTCACGCCTGTAAATCCCAGCACTTTTGGAGGCTGAGGTGGGCGGATCAGGAAGTCAGGAGAGACCACCCTGGCTAACACAGTGAAACCCCCTCTCTACTAAAAAAAAAAAATACAAAAAATTAGCCGGGTGTGGTGGCAGGTGCCTGTAGTCCCAGCTACTCCGGAGGCTGAGGCAGGAGGATGGCGTGAATGTGGCAGATGGAGTTTGCAGTGAGCCGAGACCGCACCAGTGCACTCCAGCCTGGGCAACAGAGTGAGACTCCATCTCAAAAAAAAAAAAAAGGTATTTTCCTCAGTGCCTTTGAACCTCCGAATATGGCTGCTTTTCTATTTGATGAGAACTTTAATTTGTTCTCTGATTCCAATTAATATTTTTTCTCATTATCTTTCTCTGCATAGTTTTGCACCCTTTTATTTTTGTTAGCACTGTTTTAGTGCAGATCTTTATATCTCTTCCTAAAACAGTCTTTAAGTTGTCACATGATCTCTCTTCTCATTTCTTTTCTTCTAAAACCATGCCTGTTTCCTTTTCCCTCCTCAACTCAGACAGTTTTCTTTTCTTCCTGTTTTTCTACTTTGAATAATTTTTTTTTTTTTTTTTTTTTTTTTTTTTTTTTTTTTTTTGAGACGGAGTCTCGCTGTGTTACCCAGGCTGAAGTGCAGTGGCTCCAGTTCGGTTCACTGCAAGCTCCGCCTCCCGAGTTCACGCTGTTCTCCTGCTTCAGCCTCCGGAGTAGCTGGGACTTTAGGCGCCTGCCACCGCGTCCAGCAAATTTTTTGTACTTTTAGTAGAGACGGGGTTTCTCCGTGTTAGCCAGGATGGTTTCGATCTCCTGACCTTGTGATCTGCCTCTTCGGCCTCCCAGAGTGCTGAATAATCTTCTTGATAGTGTTTGTGTGTGTGTGTGTCTGCCACCACAACCGGCTAATTTTTCTTTTTAGTAGAGACGGGGGTTTCACAGTGTTAGCCAGGATGGTCTCTATCTCCTGACCTTGTGATCTGCCCGCCTTGGCCTCCCAGAGTGTTGAATAATCTTCTTGATAGTTATGTGTGTGTGTGTGTGTGTGTGTGTGTGCCCGCCACCACACCCGGCTAATTTTTCTTTTTGTATTTCTAGTAGAGACGGGGTTTCACACTGTTAGCCAGGATGGTCTTGATCTTCTGCCCTCATGGTCTGCCCGTCTTAGCCTCCCAATGTTTAAGAAATTATTAAATATTAGTCGGAAACATTTTGACTTAGTCATTCTGTGCATTCCTGCAGATCTAAGAAGCTTTTAGAAATTACAGATAAAGGCCGGGTGTGGTGGCTCATGTCTGTAATCCCAGCACTTTGGAAGGCCGAGGCGGGTGGATCACGAGGTCAGGAGTTCAAGACAGTCTGGCTGGCGGGGTGCGGTGACTCAGGCCTGTAATCCCACAACTTTGGGAGGCCAAGTCGGGTGGATCACCAGGTCAGGAGATGGAGACCATCCTGGCTAACACAGTGAAACCCCGTCTCTACTAAAAATACAAAAAAATCAGCCAGGCGTGGTGGCGGCCGCCTATAGTCCCAGCTTGCAGTGAACCGAGATCATGCCACTGCACTCCAGCCTGGGCGACAGAGTGAGACTCCATCTCAAAAAAAAAACAAAAAACCGGTTTGGCCAAGATGGTGAAAACCCGCCTCTACTAAAAATACAAAAAAATTAGCAGAGTGCAGCAAGTGGCGTCCTAAAGTAGCACGGAAAAGCTGGGATGACAGACACATTAAAGCCTGGAGTGGCCTGATTCGCTAGCTCAGGATACTTTATATACTGAGGATATGCAAATAAGGTTCCTAGAGTACATGTTCTAATTGAAGGAGAGAAAAATCTCTAGGCCTACTCCGATTGGACTTTGTTGCCATGTTCTGATTGGATGAGAGCAAGCATTAGCACACCCAATGAGAGCATGATAATAAAGTCCAATCAGAGTAAGCCTAGGGGTTCATCTTATCCAATCAGAACAGGTAGTCTAGGAGCCGCCATTGCCTAACCTCAGTATATAAAGCATGCTGAGGCGGAGGAACACGAGGCGTCTCTGTGTCGTCCTGCCAAGATGTTCCCTGTTAGCTTAGGAAGCCAGGTGCTGCACCTTCGGCTAATGGCTAATGCATGCTGGAGGCTGGAGGCTGGAGGCTGGAGCCGGGGGCACCAAGGCTCGCCTTTCGCCTTGCTTCGCTGCGGTTGGCGGTGGCGACCGAGACTGTGGCGCCCTAAGAACGGTAGGAGGGCCTCCGGCAGCGGGAGGTGCTCTTGTCCCAGCGCTCCGTTCCCCACGTTGGAGGCTGGGGCCTGTGATATCGTACCTTGCCTGGCTGTAGTTGGTTGCGGCTACGGAGACGGTGTAACTGGAGTGGTAGGAGGGGAGAAAACAGTTTTGGGGTAGATGGAGGGGTAAGAAGAGGGTGGTGAGTGCCAAAGGGAAAAAAGGATGGCGAGCAGGAGTAGGCGTTGCAGACAGGGCATGGGGAAAAGATGGTGGGAAAATAAGTTTTTTGGTAGATGGAGGGGGAAAAGAGGGTGGTGAGCAGCAGGGGTGGGGAGAAGGCTTTGGGAAAAGACGGGGGAAAATATTTTTGGGTAGATGGAGGAGCAAAAGAGGGTGATGAGAGCGCAAGTGGGGAAAAGGTGGTGTGCTGGAGAGTAGAGAGGGCTTTGCGAAAAGATGATGGTGGAAAAATGGGGAAAAAGTTTTGGGGTAGATGGAGAAAGAAAAAGGTGGCGAGAGGGAGGGGGCCGAAGGCAGTCGGGAAAAGAAGGTGGGGAAATAATGGTGGGGGAACAAAGGTTTTGGGTATTTTTCTGGTTTTTAAATTAGATTATTTGTGTTTTTGCTTCTGAGTAGTTTTGCTTTCTATTTCTAGACTTTGTGTCTTAACCGCTTGCCTGATGCATAGTTTGCAAATACTTTCATCCGTTCTCTGGATTGTTTTTTCATTCTACTGATTGCTTCCTCTGCTTTTCAGAAGGTTTTAAGTTTAATGTAATTAATTCCATTTGTCTGTTTTTGCTTTTGTTGCTTGTACTTTTGATGTCTATTTGAAAATTCCTTGTCCTAATCAATTTTATTAAGCATTTATCGTATGCTTTCTTCTCTAGTAATTTCATAGTTTCAGGTCCTACATTTAAATCTTTATTTTGAGTTGATTTTTGTAAGATAACGGTCTAGATTTATTCTTCTACATGTGGGTGTTGGGTTTTCCTAGCACAGTTTATTGAAAAGATTGCCCTTCCGGAAGGTGTGTTCTTGGTGCCTTTGTTTAAAAATGAGTTAACTGTAAATGCGTGAATTTATTTCTGAGTTCTCTATTCTGTTTTGTCTCTCCGTCATTCTCTGTCTCTCTCCTGCCCGTTTTTTTGACAGTACCCTGCTGCTTTGATGTTATACTGTAGATTTGCAGTTACTATGGATTTATAGTATATTTTAAAATCAGGTAGTGTGATGCCTCCAGGGTTTGTTTTTATTCAAGATTCTTTTGTCTATCTTAGGTGTTTTGCATTTCCATATGAATTTTATAATCTTTTTTTTCTACGTCTATGAAGAATGTCTGTAGGTTTACATGAATTGCGTTGTTTCTGTAGATCACATTGAGTGATACAGATATTTTAACAATATTCTTCCAGTGCATGGACATCGGATATCTTTCCATTTACTTGTGTCTGCTTTGATATCTTTGGTCTATGTTTTACAGTTTTCGTTGTAGGATCTTTCACTTTATTGGTTAAGTTTATCCCTAGGTGTCATCATTTTGTGGGGGGTGGGTAGCTACTGTCCTGATTTCTTTCTTATGTGTTTCACAATTGGTGCATGTGTGTGCTACTCATTTTTATATGTTGATATTGTATGTTGCAACTTGACTAAAAGTATTTCTAGTAGGTTTTTTGTGTGCAATCTTTAGGGTTCTCTGTATATATGATCATGTCACCTGCAAACAGAGACAATTTGACTTTTTTTTTCCAATTTGGATGTCTTTTATTGCATTCTCCTAATTGCTCTAGCCAGGACTTCTAGTACCATGATGAATAAAAGCGGTCAAAGTAGCCACACTTGTTCGAGTGGCTTAGAGGAAGAGTTTTACATATTCCCCATTGATTACGATGTTAGCTGTGGGTGTGTCATATATGGCCTTTATTGTGCTGAGTGAGATATGTTCCTTCTGTACTCATTTTGAGTTTTTGTGAAGGAATGAAGGAATGTTGAATTTTATTTTTTTAGCGTCTGCTGAAATGATCATATGGTTTTTGTTCTTGATTCGCTTGATGTGATGTATGACTTTTATTATTTGTGTTTATTGAATCATCTTCATATTCCTCCAATGAATCCCCCTTCATCGTGGCAGATGATCTTTTTACTGTGTTCAAATGCAATTTTCTTTTTTTTTATTTTTTATTTTTTATTATTTTTTATTTTTTATTTTTTTTTGAGACGGAGTCTCGCTCTATCGCCCAGGCTAGAGTGCAGTGGCCGGATCTCAGCTCACTGCAAGCTCCACCTCCCGGGTTTATGCCATTCTCCTGCCTCAGCCTCCCGAGTAGCTGGGACTACAGGCGCCCGCCACCTCGCCCGGCTAGTTTTTTGTATTTTTTAGTAGAGACGGGGTTTCACGGTGTTAGCCAGGATGGTCTCGATCTCCTGACCTCGTGATCCGCCCGTCTCGGCCTCCCAAAGTGCTGGGATTACAGGCTTGAGCCACCGCGCCCGGCCTCAAATGCAATTTTCTTAAAGAATTTTGTTGAAGACTTTTGCGTCTTTGTTCATCAGGGATATTTGCCTGTGGTTTTCTTTCTGTGTTGTGTCTTGGTCTGGTTTTTGTAGCAGGGTAATGCTGACCTCATAGAACAAGTTTGGATGTTCTTCAATTTTGGGGGAATGTTTTGAGTAAAATTGTTATTACTTCTTTTAAAAATGTTTGGTAGAATTCAGCAGTAAAACCATAATTCTTTTGTTTTTCTTTGATGGGAGATTTTTATTACTGCTTTAATTGCATTACTCATTATTAGTCTGTTCAGGTTTTTTTTTTTTTTTTTTTTTTTTTTGAGGGGGAGTCTTGCTCTGTCGCCCAGGCTGGAGTGCAGTGGCACGATCTCTGCTCACTGCAACCACGGCCTTCCAAGTTCAAGTGATTCTCCCGCCTCAACCTCCCAAGTAGCTGGTATTACAGGCGCACGCCCGGTTAATTTTTGTATTTTTAGTAGAGACAGGGTTTCGCCACGTTGGCCAGGTTGGTCTCAAACTCCTGACCTCAGGTGATCTGTCTGCCTCGGCCTCCCAAAGTGCTGGATTACAGGTATGAGACACTGCGTCCGGCCCAGGTTTTTTATTTCTTTATTCTAGCTTGTGAAATTGCTATGTTTCCAGAAATTTATTCATTCCTCTTAGATTTTTACATTCGTTTGTATATAGGTGTTTTTAGTAATCTCTTATGATCATTTGCATTTCCGTGTTATTGTAATGTTTCCTTTTTCATCTATGATTTTATTGCAGTTTTCCTTTTTCCTAGTCTCATTATAGCTGGTCAATTTTGATTTTTTTTTTTTAAAAAAAACCAGGTTTTTGTTCCTTTGACTTTTTGTATTATTTTGGTTTCTATTTAAAAATTTTTTTCTGTAATCTTTATGATAGTTTTCTATTAATTTTAGCATTTGATTTTTCTTGTTTTTTTATAATTATTTTTATTGTTTTATTTTTATTTTTTGATTGTACTTTAAGTTCTAGGGTTATATGTGCACAATGTGCAGGTTTGTTACATATGTATACATGTGCCGTGTTGGTGTGCTGCACCCATTGAGTTGTCATTTACGTTAAGTGTCTCTCCTAATGCTATCCCTCCCCCCACCCCATGACAGGCCCTGGTGTGTCATGTTCCCCTTCCTGTGTCCAAGTGTTCTCATTGTTCAATTCCCACCTATGAGTGAGAACATGCGGTGTTTGGTTTTTTGTCCTTGCGATAGTTTGCTGAGAATGATAGTTTCCAGCTTCATCCATTTCCCTACAAAGAACATGAACTCATCCTTTTTTATGGCTGCATAGTATTCCGTGGTGTGTTTGTGCCACATTTTCTTAATCCAGTCTATCATTGATGGACATTTGGGTTAGTTCCAAGTTTTTGCTATTGTGAATAGTGCTGCAATAAACATATGTGTGTATGTGTCTTTATAGCAGCACGATTTATAGCCCTTTGGGTATATACCCAGTAATGAGATGGCTGGGTCAAATGGTGTTTCTAGTTCTAGATCCTTGAGGAATCACCACACTGTCTTCTGCAATGGTTGAACTAGTTACTTGAAGTGTACTGTCAGGTTGGTTATTTGAGAACTTTCTACTTTACTGATGTGTAGGCATTTATGGCTGTGCACTTTTCCTCTTAAAACTGCCGTTGCCGCATCCCACAGGTTTTGTTATGTTGTGTTCCTATTCTTGTTTCAATGAGTTTTTAATTTCCCTATTCGTTTCAATGAATTTTTTCATTGGTTGATTGTGAGCATGTCTTTTAATTTTCATATATTTGTACAGTATTTAAAGTTCCTGCAGTTAATTGATTTCTAGTAGTATTCCACTGTGTTTAGAAAGGATAGTTGATATGATTTCAGTTTTTAAAAATGTGTTACTTGTTTTCCAGCCTAACACATAGCCTGTCCTGGAGAATAATCCATGTGGTACCGAGTAGAGTGAGCATTGTGCAGTCCTGAAGTCGTGCAAAGCTGTGTAAATTTCGGTTGGGTCCATTCGATATAGAATACAACTTAACTGGTGATTTTTTGTGTCTGGATGACCGGCCCATTGATGATAGTGGAGGGTTTATTATAGTGGAGTGTTGAGGTACTCTATTATTATCAATTTTTTTTTTAGATGGAATTTCTCTCTTGTTGCCCAGGCTAGAGTGCAATGGTGCAATCTCAGCTCACTGGAACCTCTGCCTCCTGGGTTCAAGCGATTCTCCTCCTCAGCCTCTCAAGTAGCTGGGATTATAGGCATGTGCCACCACGCCCTGCTAATTTTTGTATTTTTAGTAGACACTGGGTTTCTAATAAACCTATATTGGTCAGACTGGTCTCGAACTCCTGACCTCAGGTGATCCACCTGCCTTGGCCTCCCAAAGTGCTGGAATTACAGGCATGAACCATTGCACCTAGCAGGAATCTTAAAAAGTTTAATACATGGAAGCAGAGTAGAATGCTGGTTATCAGGGACAGGGAGGTGGGAGAAAAGGGGATCTGTTGGTCCAAGAGTACAGAGTTGCAGTTATGTGATTATAGTTAATATTTTGTATACTGGAAATTTGCAAAAGAGTATATTTCAGGTGCTGTCATCTGATTATTTGAGAAGATAGATGTGTTAATTTGACTGTAGTAATCGTTTATGTGTATACGTGTACATAGACAAACATACAGATATTCATACATAAGAATTAAAACAGGCTGTCCACTTAAATATATACAATTTTATTTTAAAAATAGAAACATGAATCAAAGAAAATAAAGTATGCAATATAGTCTTAATTATCTATATAAATAATTGCACTGTTCCTCAGAACAGTGAATTAAATGTCAGTTATATTTGTTCATATCGTAACCTTTTCTTTTATTTTCATGTTTTCTATTTATAATTACACAAGTATTTAATGAGTTTACAATGCAACTATATATTAAATATCCTCAACATATTTTAGAGGTGATGAGTGTTACAAGTTTTAGGTTATAGTTACTGTAAGAATGTTCCCTTGGGAAGTGTTATTTTCTGTTGGTTTTTATTTTAAAACATTCACCATTACCAAGAGATAATCTGGGTTTTCTAATGTTTACCCACCATAAATAAATACAGAACGCCTCTGAGAATCTATCACTATGGGCAATTAAGCATACTTGTGGCAGATAGCTTCTCAGATTTGGAATTGCTGATCCAAAATCAATGAACATGTTAAAATAGGATAATTACTTTTCACCCTCAGATATGCTGTTAAAAATCATATTTTCATTAATTTTATGTAACAGAACCAGTACCAGTTTTCCCACACTTCACACTACATTTAGGTACTATACATTTCATTAATTCTTATCTATATTACTGACAATAAAATCACCTCATTGATTTTTCAACTTGGAGTTGCTGATTACTGTAGCTCCAAATGTATGGTGTTGTATTTATTATATAGTTCACATTACATTTTGTGAACTCTACTTTCAGTCTCCTTTACCACAAAAAGGACTATGTGTAGAAACAAAATTGGTTTTTTACAAGAGTATCTTTTCCTTGTCTAAGATCTGTTTGAATTAGGAAAAAAAAAAAATCACATATTCACCCAAACAGTACAGTGTCTGTATCTGTTTCACAATAGCAATACAATGTGAATAAATCACATTCACATCTCTCATGACAAAACTAATGCCTTATGTATAACAATGGTTCATTTTGCATTGAAAAATCATTTTTTTTTTTGCACTACATATGGTCAGTTTTCCTTTTTATGTTGCATAGCTTCCAGTTGTATCTAGGAGTCTTTTATTTTTCAATAATTTGGGATACAGGTGTTTTTTGGTTACGTGAGTAAGTTCTGTAGTGGTGATTTCTGAGATTTTGGTGCACCCTTACCTGAGTGGTGTACATTGCACCCAATATGTACTCTTTTATCCCTCACCCCTTCCCACCTTTCCCTCTGGGTCACCAAAGTCCATTGTATCATTCTTATTTTTTATTTATTTATTTTTGAGATGGAGTCTCACACTGTCGCCCAGGTTGGAGTGCAGTTGCCTGGTCTCGGCTCACTGCAAGCTCTGCCTCCCGGGTTCACGCCATTCTCTTGCCTCAGCCTCCTGAGTAGTTGGGACTACAGGCGCCCACCACTACGCCTGGCTAATTTTTTGTATTTTTAGTAGAGACGAGGTGTCACCGTGTTAGCCAGGATGGTCTTGATCTCCTGACCTTGTGATCCATTCACCTTGGCCTCCCAAAGTGCTGGGATTACAGGCGTGAGCCACCATGCCCGGCTCATTGTGTCATTCTTATGCCTTTGCATCCTCATAGTTAGCTCCCACTTTCAAGTGAGAACATACGATATTTGGTTTTCAACTCCTGAGTTACTTCACTTAGAATATTGGCCTCTGGCGCCATCCAAGTTGCTGCAAAGGTCATTATTTCATTCTGTTTTATGGCTGAGTAGTATTCCACAGTGTATATATACCGTATTTTCTTCATGCACTTGTTGGTTGATGGGCGTTTAGTTGATGGGCATGGTTGATGGGTTTCGTATTTTTGCAGTTGCGAATTGTGCTACTGTAAATACGCATGTGCACCAGTCATTTCCATGTAATGACCTCCCTTCCTCTGGGTAAGTACCCATTAGTGTGATTGCTAGATCGAATGGTAGTGCTACTTTGAGTTCTTTAAGAAATCTAGGAGTCATTTTAATATAGATAATTGAAGTTTACTCTCCCTCCAGTTTTCCACATTGGTTACTTCTGCCGATTTGAGGCCATTTTTTCATTTATATTACTCGATCATTTTCTTCACTGTCACATCTCTAACAGTATATGTTGTTTCCAAAGCATATGTGAACAGTTGAAAATTCTCAAAGTATAATTATATCCGGAAGCATTTGGAAGTTTTACACAAGCCCTTATATGATCTGTGTTTTGATTTATAAATCATCATCTCTTATATTTTACCTACGTTTACTTTTCTTCTTGTGAGATTAATCTTATGCAAACTCTAGATAGAAAGATGTTAGGAAACTATCACATGGTCTGTTATGTTTAGTGTATTATTTTAATAGGCCAAATTCATAGATGAAAAGAAATCTTGATAGGTAGTTTTTTAATTATGTAGGAAACTTGACATTTTATCAGAAAACTGTACATTGAAAAGATTGCATTGTTGTCTATAGAGTGGCATGTACTCAACTTCATATGCATAAATTACATTTGTAATGTTTGAATAGTGAATTACAATTTTAACAGGCTTTCACTCCATTTGGTCCTCTTAGGTAAGCAAGGGACCTTGTGTGTTGGAAAAGCAGTTACTTTGGGGCAAGAAAGAAGATTAATTGCTCATTAGGAATTGTAATGTTAGCAAATTGGATGCTGTTTTCAAATCTTAGATTCCAAATTGGGCTAACAATAGTTATGTTTCAAGGTTTCTATGAGGACTAAATGAGAGAACTTACTAAAAATAAATTGCATTCAGTATATGCTTATTGTGCCATTATCTTCCTACTCCTTTTTTAGGGTTTATGAATCAAGTCTCATAGAAGTTTACATCACTTGCCAAATGCAAACTATTTCAGAATCAGCAAGGACCCATGGTTTTTATTCTAAAAACTGCTTTGTAAAATGTGGAATAAATGATCAGTGCCATTATCCAGTCCAATTTATTTTACATCAAAGAAATCTGAGTCACAGAAGGCATATTACTGTATCAGCCCATGGCCAGGCCATTAGGTTTTGAGTAGGTTGGAAATTGTGATGATACGTACTTTTGTATTTTGAGATGTATTGATATTGTGAGTACAAAAATGATGATTTGATAACAGCACAGAGTGTGGTAATCCAGCAAAACACGTTATATTTTGAAATAGTGAAGAATATTATTGGTTTGGATTTTTGTTTTAAGAGAAATATTGCATCTCACATTTGCCATATTTAAAAATATATGCATATATACTCAAACATTTATTTTTTTCTCCTCTGAATAGCACCAGGTCATCTAACACAGGTGATGTTCAGAGGAGAAAAAATATATGTTTGAGTGAATGTGTATTTTTAGAAGATTAATATTTTAAAATAATTGATGAAATTAAAGAAAACAGTGTTGCATAGTTTAATCCATGCTTTCCATACGGATTAACCTACGTGCTTATATTTCAAAGCAAATAAGCAAAACAAGACAAGATAAAAACTGTTTATTCTTGGAGTATATGGCTGATTAATCTTAAGTGCTAGATGCATTTTTTAGCATTCATTAACCTTGTCCTCTTACAGAAATTCCTATAGGATGAATTGATAATTTAGAATCTATTACTTGCCCAAAAGTGACACTTCTTGCCTTGGTGAAAGAACTAGATATGCAGTTATGTAAGAAGTAAAATAACCCAACATATCTTTATAGGAAATGTGTTCTGAGAAGAAATAATGTTGTTAATTAAAAGTAAATTACTGACGTATTCACCAGTTTTTCATTGCTGTATTTAAACAACGATAAATTAGAATTGGCTTATTTGTAGTACAAGTTTACAAGTAATCATATGTGGGAAGATTTATAGAAAGCACCTTAATTAAATAGACCGACAGTTATAAAATGATATGAAAGGTATTTTACAATAAATATTTACTAGTCAGAATTTTCACTTATAACTATTACAAAGATAATTTGATCCAAGAGACCAAATTTAGAGGAAAAGCTTTATTCACATGGTAAGCATTCTTAAAGGAATTTTTATAAGAATTATTGGGGATATTTTTGAAATTAAAGTTAATAATTGTGTTAAAATATTCATAAAATGAAATTTATCATCTTAATGTTTAAGCGTGAGCACTGTTCGGTAGTGTTAAAGCTTGTTAATGTCACTGTGCACTCAGTCTCCAGAACTCTTTTCATCTTGCAAAACAGACTCTGAGTTCATTATACAACTGTTCATTCCCCTCCCACCCTCAGTTCCTGGCAATCACCCTTCTTTCTGTCTCTTAACTTTAGGTACCTCATGTAAGTGGAATTATACAGTATGTGTCTTTGTGACGGGTTTAACATAACGTAATGTATTCCATGTTGTTGCGTATGTCCGAATTTTGGTCCTTTATAAGGCTAAATAACGTGCCATTGTGTATCTATGCTATGTTTTGTTTATCTGTTCATTCATTGGTGGTTACTTGGTGGTTTCCACTTTCCAGCCATTGTGAATAATATTGCTCTTAACATGGAGGTAGAAGTATTAGTGTGATTCTGCTTTCAGCACTTATGGATAGATTCCCGAAAGTAGAACTGCTGGATCATATGTTGATTCTGTATTTAGTCTTTTGAGAAACTGTCATGTGTTTTCCACAGTGGCTGCACCATTTTATATTTCCACCTATGGTGCACAAATGTTCCAAGTTCTCCACATCTTCAATAATACCTCTTATTTCCTAGATTATCCACCTGGGGACTGGTGTCTAGATGGAGAATGACAGTCACCTGCAACCTTGTATTCTCCTGAGGTATAGCTGTGAAACTGGGTAGTGAAGTCTACTTAGAGTCCACTGTCTGCCTGGGGCCTAATACCCACCTGGGCCTGATGAAAACCTGGGACCTGGTATTTACCTAGGGCCTGGGAGTCTACCTGGGGCTTGATTTCAGCTGGGGCCTGAAGTTCTCCTAGTACCTGGTGTCCACCTGAGGCCTGGGTGTCAACCTGGGACCAGATGTCCCCCTGGGGCCTGAGTGTTTCCCGGTGCCTGAAGACCTCTGGGTTTAGATGTCTACATGGGACCTAGATGTGCACCTAGGGCCTGATGTTCACCAGGGACCTGATGTCCATTTGGAGTCAAGTGTGCAGCTGAGGTGCCATGTCCACCTGGAACCCAGGTGTCCATCAGCGGCCTGGTTTTGACCTGGGACCTGGGCATTTACCTGGGGTCTCAGTGATCATTTGGGGCCTGACGTCCACTTGGGTTTTGGTGTCTAGCTGGGTCCTTATGTCCACTGGGTTCCTAGGTATCTTCCTGAGGCGCAGTGTCCTGTAGGGGCCTGGTTTCTGCCTGGGATGGGGGTATCTACCTTCTTGCTGCTGATTACCTGGGTGGACACCTGGGACCTGGTGTATACCTGGGGCCTACGTCCACCTTGGACCTGTTGTTTCTTTGTGACCTTGTGTCCACCTGTGCCCTGGGTGTCAGCCTGGTACCTATTATCCACCTGGGGCCTCCTTAGCCACCTGGCACCTACTGGTCCCTTGAAGTCTGGTGTTCTGGGTCCTGATGTCAACCTGGGGTATGTATAGGTATCCTGTGGCCTAGGTGTTCATATGGGACCTAATGACCTCACATATGGGGCCTGGGTGTTTACCTGGGGTTTGGGCAGTGTCCAGCCTGAGGCCTGATGTTCACCAGGGGCCTAAGTGTTCACCTGTGTGCCTGGGGTGCACTAGTTTCCTGCTGCCTACCTGGGGCCTGGGTATTAGCTGGTAGCCTGATACCACCTGCGGCCTGGGTGTTCACCTGGCTTTGGGTATCACCTGGGAGCTTGGTACCACCTGCAGCCTGATGTCCACCTGGAACCTCATCAGGCTGCCTGGTCTCTGGTGTCCATCTGGGGACTGGGTGTCTACTTGAGACCTGGTGTCTGCCTGGGGCACAGTGTTCACCCAGTGGCTACTGTCTACCTAGGGCCTGTTGTCTACTTTGAGACTGGGTGTTCACCTGGAGCTTGATACTTACCTGGGGGCTGATGTTCACCTGGAGCCTGGTGTCTACCTGAGGCCTCATGTCTCTTTGTATCTTGGTGTCCTTCTGGGACCTGGTGTCTGCCTGGGGCTTGGTGCCCTTCTGGAGACTGGATTTTCACCTTGGACCTGTTGTTGAAGTGCGTCCTAGATTTCCACGTGTCGTCTGATATGCACCTGGGGCCTGTTGTTGTTTTTGGGCCTGGTGTTGACCTGGGCCCTGGATGTCAATCTGATACCTGCTGTGTAGCTGGGGCGTAGATAGCCACCTGGGGCCTGCTTGTCACTTGAGGTCTGTTGTCCTCCTTGGACCTGATTTCAGCCTGGGGCCTAGTCTTGATCCAAATTTTTGTATCCTTGTGAAGCCTAGTGTCCTTCTGGGGCCTGAGTGTCCCATGTGGGGCCCAGTGTTCACCAGGGTCTCATTTATGCGCCTTGTGTCCAACTGGATTGTACTGTCCACCTAGGGCCTGCTATTCACCTGGTCCCTGGAATTCTTTTTGCCCTGCTGTTCATCTGAGGCCTGGATGTCAACCTGGGACTGAACGTCTACCTGGGGCCTGAGTGTCCACTGGGGCCTGATGACTTCCTGGGGCCTGGATGTCCACGTGGGATCTAATGCCTGGACATCTGGGGTTTTGGTGTCCACTTGGGGACTGGGGTGTTCACTCGGGGCCTGATGTTCACCTTAGGCCAGATGTTCACTGGGGCCCGATGTTCACTAGGGGTCTGGTGTTCATCTGGGCCCCAGTGTCCACCTGGAGCCTGGGTGTCAACCTGTGGCCTGATGTCTACCTGGAGTCTGGTGAACATTGGATATCAAACACCAGGTGGACACTATGTCTTATGCGTATGCCAGTTCCCAGGTGGACTCCAGTTCCCAAATGAACATCAGGCACCAGGTGGACATCAGGTTCCCAGTTAACAAATAGGTACCAGGTGTGCACCAGGCTCCAGTTGAACATCAGGCCCCAGGTGGATCCCCAGGCCCCACATTGACACCTAGGCCCCAGGAAGACATGAGGCCCCAGGTGGATACTTACGTTCCTGGTGAACGTTAGGCTCCAAGTGGACACCCTGGCTCCAGGTGGATCTAGGGCCTCAGGTGGCCATCAGGTCCCAGCTGGGTGCACACTGGACTTGAGGTTTACATCAGGCACCGGGTTTACACCCAGGCCCCAGTGGGACAGAATGTCACAGATGGACTTCAGGCCCAAGGAGGATACCAAGGCTTTGGGCAGATACCCAGGCCTCATGTGGATATTAGGCCTCGGGAAAAACAGGCCGTAGTTGCATACTTAGTCTTCAAGTGACATAATAACGCCCCAGGCAGACCGAAGGCTTTAGACTCCAGATGGACATTAGGCCCCAGGGTGACATCAAGGCTCCAGGTGGACACCAAGCCCTGGGTGAACTCCAGACCCCAGGTGGACATCAGGCAGCTTGTGGATACCTACACTGCATGTTGAATCTGGCCCCAGGAGGACACCAGGCCTCAAGTGACCACCAAGCCCTCAGGTGGCTATGTAGGCCCCAGGTGGATATCAGGCCCCAGGTTGTCTCTCAGGGCCCAGGTGAATACCAGGTTGCAGATGAATAACAGGCCCAAGGTGGACATCAGCCCCCACCCCGTGAACAGCAGGTTCCAGGTAGATACCCAGCCAGATGTCCACCTGCAGACTAGAGTTCACCTAAGGTTGGGTCTGATTTCTTCTTGGGGCCTGGGTGTTTTTCTGGGACCTGTAATCTGCTTGGGGTCTGGTGTTTACTTGGGGGTGATGGGTATTTACCTTGGGTCTGGTGTCCACCTGGGGTCTGGATATGCACCTGGGGCCTCTGTGTCCACCTGGGGCCTGATGTTCGCCTGGGGCCTTCTGTTTACCAATGGCCTGATTTCCATCTTGAGACTGGGTGTCCATCTGGGATCTCTGTCCCACTATGACTTGGTGTCCAACTGGGATATGGTGTCTGATATACAACTTGAGTCCAGTGTCCACTTGGGGCCTGATAGCTACCTTGGGCCTGTTGTTCACATGGGTCCTGGTGTTGTGTTGGGCTCTAACGTCTACTAGGAGCCTGATGTTCTTCAGGGGGTCTTGATCCCCACCTGGGGCCTGAGTGTTTGTGTGTGGCCTGATATACTTCTGTGGCCCAATATTCACCTGGGGCCTGGTGTCCGTCCACCTGGGGCGTGGGTTTTTACCGCGGCCCAGGAATTTACATGTGCCCTGGTGTTTACTGGGTTCCTAGGTGTCAACTTGTGTCTTAGTTTCCACCTTGAGCCTGGTGTTCACCTGGAACCTGGGTGTCACCCTAGGGCCCGAAGTTCACCTGGGATCGTGTATTTATCTGATGCTAGAGGTTCACTTGGATCCTAGGTACTCACCTGTGTCTGAATTTCACCTGGGGTCTGATGTTCATTTGGAGTGAAGTGTCAAGTTTAGTCCTCCTGTAAACCTGGGGCCTGGGTGTCAACCTTGGGCCTAATGTAAACCTGGGTTCTGTGTCCACATTGGGACTGGCTAGTCACCTGTTGCCACATGTACACATGGGGTCTGAGTATTTACATGGGCCTGATGCCCATCTGGGACCTTATGTCTACCTGGGGCCTAGGTATACTTATTAGGCCTGATGCCTACCTGGGTTCTGATATCCATGTCGGGCCTGGTGTTCTGATAACTAGTTGGGGCTTGGGTGTCCTCCTGGGGCTTGATGTTCTCCTGTGACCTGGTGTGCACTGGGGCCTGGGTGTCAGCTTGGCATCTGAGTTCAGTGTCCACTTGGGGCCTGGTATTTAGCTGGGCCGATGCTCACCTGAGGCCTGGGTATTTAGGTATGGCTTGTGATCTTTCGTGACCTGGGTGTTTATCTGGAGCCTGATGTTCTCCAGGCCACCTAGGTATTCACATGGGCCAAATTTCTCTCTGGGGCCTGATGTTCATTTGTTGTCTGGTGTTCACCAAAGGCTTGGGCATCCACCTGTTGACTGATGTTCAGCTGGGGCATAGATATTCACCTGGGGCTACAGGGTCCACCAGGGGCCTGATGTCTGCCTGAGGCTTAGTAATCCACGGGGGGCCTGTGTTTACCAGAGGCCTAGGTGTCAACCTGCATCCTATATTCAGGGAGGGGCTGAGATGGTGCCACTGCACCCAGCCTGGGCGATGGAGTGAGATTCCATCTCAAAAAAAAAAAAAAAATTTTTTTTGGAGACTAACATGATAAATCAAACCAGACTAATTTTAGAAACAAAAATAAAATACTGAATTTATTACTTGAATACTAAAACTGTTTTTTAAATAAATATACTGATTTCAAAATAAAAATGGTTATACGTAATTAATATTTAACAATCAAGTTTTTTTAGTAAATATTTCAATATTGAAAGTTTTTATACATTTTCTTAATGAGTTTTATATGCCATCTTACATGAGTGGATCAAGAAACATTCAGATGGGTAAATGAGAGGATGCAAAAAATGTAGGCATAAAATTACACCACATAGGTAGGAAAACAATGAATGTTTGTATCTACTATTATTCCCTAATATACATCCACGCTCATGAAT
>NW_022142084.1:0-14627 GCF_007565055.1 Rhinopithecus roxellana | reverse complement strand
TAAAAACTGCATATGTTTAATGTACACAATTTCATCAGTTTGAGCATACACATCTACCTGTGAAATGATCATTACAATCAAGGTAATAGGAAGACCCATCACCTCCCAAAGTTTACTTATGTCCTTTTGTGGGGTTTCTTCTGTTGGGGGTGTATGTGTGGTGTGTGTGTGTGTATTAAGAACACTTCACATGAGATCCACCCCCTTAACAAGTTTTAAGTACATAACACCCTATTAATAATACAGACCCAGGGTTGGACAGCAAATCTCTAGAACGTACGTATTCATCTGGCATGACTGAAACTTTACACCCATGGAGGGACATCTCCTCATTCCCCTCCCCAGTCGCTGGCACTCACCATTTTCTTCTCTGCCTCTAGGAGTTGCACTGTTTCAGAGACCACCTATGGGTGGAATCATGCTGTGTTTGTCCCTCTGTGCCTGGTGTATTTTGCATAGTATAGGGTCCTCCGGGTGCATCCATATTGTCACAAATGGTAGGATTTCCTTCTTTATGACTGAGATATTCTACTGTATGTATCTACAATGTTTTCTTTGTGCATTCATCTGTCCATGGACACTTAGACTGTTTTCATATTTTGGTTATTGTGAGCAACCCAGCAATAAATATAGGTGTGCAGATATCTCTTCTACATACTGATTTCATTTCCTTTGGATATACCCCCAGAAGTTGGATTGCTGGATCACCTGGTAGTTTTATTTTTTATTTTTAAGGTCTTCTCTTGCATGTTTTGTTGATTTTCCAAGATAATTGTGAGAAACCCCCCACATACAATCCCCCCAGCAACAGTACCTAACATTGTGGAGTGTTCAACATGGGCTGAGGAGCTCCTTAAGTCATCCCGAAAGCTCTGTATGGTAGCAGGCATTACTCCCATTCGCAGATAAGAAAGTCAAGGCTCAGAAGAGTAAAGTCATTCACCCAAAATCACATGGCTTGTAAGGACCTGCCATGGGGCTTAACCTCAGTCTATCTGATCTCCTTCTCCCTCCCTGGAATAACTGCAGAAGCTGAGAGACCAGCTGAGAAGCTGTATTTATAGTGTAAGCCTCTGTATTTACCACAATCTTCTCTAAATTGTTTTTGCTATTATCTTCTTTAAATAGTTTTTATTTTGTTTTTAGAGATGGGTCTTGCTACGTTGCCCAGGCTGACCTGGAACTCATGGGCTCCAGGAATCCTCCTTAGCCTTCTAAGTAGCTAGATGCCATCTCATTTTTAAGGCATCTCCCCCATATTCCTCTCCGCCACACCATACAAAACCTGCTTCTGGGAAGCATGCAGATAAAAATGAGGCCTCCTCTGCTACAACAGCCCCAGTGGGATCCCACAGTTGGCACAGCAGAAGCTCCAGAACAGAACTTTGCCAAGTTCAACTGTGAATATTTGTCTTTCTGTGACCTAATTTCTCTACAGCCTTGCGTATCTAGGTAGGAAACCTGAGACTTTCAGAGTCGGCAAAAGAAAATGTCACCTATAATTTGGGGGCTGATTTTAATTGAGATTATTTACACAATAAGTTTCCTATAGAGAGACATCATGGGAAACATGAGAGTGCTTTCATTTTCTGCAAAACCTCTAGAAGCTTCTAGTTCTGCATGGGAAGCCTGATCCTGGGTGTTTGTCCTCAGTTCTGCAGAGGTTGGGGTAAAGAACTGGACTGGATGCTCCTCTTGGCTCTGTGAGTGACTGAAGGCTAAACAGTGAGTCATCATCTCCTTTCCTGACACCTGCTCAGCGCTCTACAGCTTATAAAATGCTTTCACATATTTGGTCTTGTTTTCTGTTTCTCGGTGTCAGTCATGGAAAATCCCCCTTCCAGGCAAACATCATCAGTATCCCCAAAAATAGGATCGTGTAATCCTGTGACAACCTAACCAGAGGAAGTCAGAGTAAAAACAAGCAAGAATTTCCAGAAATTAGAGCTGTCCTAGTTTAGTAAATCTGTAAGATCAAAGTTTGCTGAACCCTATTGAGTTTCATTTCCACAGTGATAATAGTGAACAGTTCCTCAGTGCTGGCACTATGCTAAGTGTTTCATGTTCATTACTTCATTTAATCCTCATAACAGCTGTTTCAGTGCTGTTTGAACCTATATTGTCTTCATTTATGGGTGAGGGCATTGAGGCCTGAAGGCAGAGCTAATATATCATGGTCACACTAGCTTGGAAAGGTGGTTATGGGATTTAAACCTATGTATCTCTGGCTCCAGGGTTTATGTTTTTACTGGCACACCTTAAATTGGATAATATTTATAGTAAAAGGGTGGAGAAGAGGAGGAGAATGATGATGGCACTGATGATAGTTGTGGTGGTTACAATGACTGTGAGGCTGCTGGTGGTTACGGTGATTATGATGGTGCTTATGGTAATGATGGTGGTGATGATGATGATGGTGATGGTGGGGATGAAGAGGAGGATAGTGATGATGATGGTATGATGGTGGTGATGATGATGGTGATGATAATAATGACAATGATGATGGTGATAGTGATGATTGTGATGATGGTGTTGATCATGACAATGGTGATGATGATGATGGTGATGATGGCATGATGTGGTTGATGATGATGGTGATGATAATAATGACAATGATGATGGTGATAGTGATGATTGTGATGATGGTGTTGATCATGACAATGGTGATGATGATGATGATGGTGATGATGTATGATGGTGATGGTGGTGATGATGATGGTGATGATGGTGGTGATGATGATGATGGTGATAGTGGTGATGGTGATGGTGATGATGGTATGATGGTGATGGTGATGATGGTGGTGGTGATGGTGATGATGATGGTGATAATAATGACAATGATGTGATGAGTGATGATGGTGATGATGATGAGGGTGTTGATAATGACAGTGCTGATGATGATGGTGATGATGGTGTTGATAATGACAATGGATGTGTGATAATGATGGTGTGATGATGATGGTGTGATAGATGATGGTGATGGTGGTGATGATGATGGTGATGTGGTGTGATGATGTGATGGGATAGTGCTGATGGTGATGGTGGTGATGGTGATGATGGTATGATGGTGATGGTGATGATGGTGGTGGTGCTGGTTGATGATGGTGATAATAATGACACTGATGATGATGATAGTGATGATGGTGATGATGATGAGGGTGTTGATAATGACAGTGCTGATGATGATGTGATGATGGTGTGATAATGACAATGGTGATGATGGTGTTGATAATGACAATGGTGATGATGATGATGGTGATGATAGTATGATGGTGATGGTGGTGATGATGATGTGATGATGGTGGTGATGATGATGATGGTGATAGTGGTGATGGTGATGGGGTGATGGTGATGATGGTATGATGGTGATGGTGATGATGGTGGTGGTGATGGTGATGATGATGGTGATAATAAGACAATGATGATGATGATAGTGATGATGGTGATGATGATGAGGTGTGTTGCTAATGACCAGTGCTGCTGATGATGGTGATGATGGTGTTGATAATGACAATGGTGATGATGGTGTTGATAATGACAATGGTGATGATGATGATGGTGATGATAGTATGATGGTGATGGTGGTGATGATGATGGTGATGATGGTGGTGATGATGATGATGGTGATAGTGGTGATGGTGATGGTGGTGATGGTGATGATGGTATGATGGTGATGGTGATGATGGTGGTGGTGATGGTGATGATGATGGTGATAATAATGACAATGATGATGATGATAGTGATGATGGTGATGATGATGAGGGTGTTGATAATGACAGTGCTGATGATGATGGTGATGATGGTGTTGATAATGACAATGGTGATGATGGTGGTGGTGATGATGATGATGGTGATATGATGGTGACGATGATGATGGTGTTGATAATGATAGTGGTGATGATGACAGTGATGGTGATGATGGTATGATGGTGATGGTGGTGATGATGATGGTGGTGATGGTGATGATGATGGTGATAATAATGACAATGATGATGATGATAGTGATGATGGTGATGATGATGAGGGTGTTGATAATGACAGTGCTGATGATGATGGTGATGATGGTATGATGGTGATGATGGTATGATGGTGATGGTGATGGTGATGGTGGTGATGGTGATGAAGAGGAGGATGGTGATGATGATGATAATAATGATGATGGCAAGAATGATGGTGATGATAATAATCATGGTGATGGTCATGGTCATGGTAATAGTGGTGACATCATCTTTGAGAATAGTCAAAAATCAGATCTGATAAATGAGAAAATTGGAGAAAGAGAATGGCATTTTTGACCCAAAAGAAGGTGACAGTAAATTGAAGGGATTGACTTCTTTCCTTTCTTGTGTTCATACATTAACTCTGAGAGCAGTTCCCAAAGGTGAACAGCCATAATATGTCAAACATGGATACCTATGGAAATAGACTGTGGTCTTCCAGTAGGGTGACCAACCATCCCTGTTCGCCTGAAACCGAGGAGGTTTCTGGGATGTGGGATTCCTGGTTTTAAAACTGGGGCATCTGGGCAAAACAAGATGAATTCTTCACCCTTCCTCCCAAATTGACTTTGGGGTTACAAACAGAATGTGTAGGTCCACTGTGGTTATGTTAATACCATCTTCTTGCTTTACAAGTGGAGATTGCTACATGGAAGAAGTTCTTTGTCAGAATCTTAAGATGAATTTTGTTCATATTTATTGTTTGGGAGATTTCACAAATAAATCCAGATTCCTGACTTAAAGAATGAAAATATCTGGCAACTCACAGACCACAAGACATAAATCAGCAAGGACAAATGGAGGCTGCATCCCTCCTAGCTTTGGACCAGGCATGGGCTGGGGTTTGCAATAATTTCTGCAAAGTCCATTTCACCTCCTTGTTTTGCCTGCCCAACGTCTGTAAGCATTTCAATTAAAATAATGTGTGTAATTAGGACAGTGTTTGGCACTCAGGAAGTACTCAGAGATATAGCCATTTTAATTTATGATTTCTGCTTAGTAGCTCTCAGTTCAAGAGTACTGCAGTCACTCAGCAATAAAAATGAAGCACTGATGCTTGCTGCAGCATGGATGAGCCTTGAAAACATTATCCTAAGGAAAAGAAGCCAGTCACAAAAGACCACATGCCATATGATTCCATTTATGTGGGATTACAGAAGGGGTAGATCCATAGAAACAAGAAAGAGCTTAGTGGCCGCCCAGGGCTGGGAGGGACTAGGGGCAAGTGACAACTAAAGTGTGCCAAGTTTCTTTTGGGGGTGATGAAATGTTCTGAAGTTGATTGTAGAGATGACTGCACAACTCTGCGAACCTACTAAAAACCGTTGAATTATATGTTTTAAATGAATGAACCAGGCACAGTGGCTCAGGCCTATAATCCCAACACTTTGGGAGGCAGAGGCGGGCAGATCACTTGAACCCAGGAGTTCAAGACCTAGGCAACGTGGCAAAAGCTCTACAAAAATTTAAAAATTAGCAAGGTGCAGTGACACAAACCTGTAGTTCCAGCTACTGTGGAGGCTGAGGTGAGAGGATCACTGGAGCCCAGCAGGTTGGGGCTACAGTGAGCCATGATCACAGCACTGCACTGCAGCCTGGGTGACAGAGCAAGAAGACCCTGTATCACACGCAGGCACACACACACACACACACACACACACACACACACAGTGAGCAGATTGTATGTTATGTGCATTGTATCTCAATAAAACTATTTTGTAAAAGTGTGCTGCAGGCTAGCTTGGTTTCCAGTACAAATGCCACACTTGCTGATGAGACAAGGGCTGAAGAGATGAAGAGAAAAACACAGGGGGCTCCCAGAGGGAGGTGTGCAATAGCCCGTGGTTGGAATGCAGAGTCAGGAAATGAATGCTCAGCTCTGGGTCCTGACACTAGACGGTGCTGCCTTCACACAACTCCCCAGGCCTCCTCAGCCTTCAGGCCTCCCTGGTGCCCCTGTCCCTGCATGAACACATCTTCCATCATCTTCCCCACAGATCCATGTCCAGCATCCCCCTCAATAACACTAAGACAACAACTGCAGACATGTCCTCCCAGTATCCCTATGAGATCTGGAGCGGGCTGGGTTGTGTCCCTCAGAGAGGTATGTCCAAGTCTTAACACCACGTACCTGTGAAATAGGGTCTTTGCCGCTGTGATTAAGTGAAGGAAGAAAATGAGATCATACTGGATTAGGGTGATCTCTAAATCCAATGACAATGTCCTCATAAGAGACGGAAAAGGAGGAAACACAGAGAGCACTGTGGGAAGATGGAGGCAGAGATTGGAGTGATGTTGCTGCAAGGCGAGGATCACCAAAGACTCCTGCAACCACCAGCAGCTGCAAGAGGCAAGGAAGAAACCTCCCTGGGGTCTTCAGAGTGAGCATGACCCCACCAACACCTTGATCATAGACCTCCGGCTTGCAGAACCATGAGAATAAATTTCTACTACTGAAGCCACCAAGTTTGTGGTCATGTCTTATAGCAGCCACAGGAAACTAATCTAAAATTGGTATTATTTTCCCATTTTTATTTTTTAACTTCTTATTTTTTGAGATAGAGTCTCACTCTGTCACCCAGGCTGGAGTGCAGTGGCACGATCTCGGCTCACTGCAACCTCTGCCTCTCAAGTTCAAGTGATTCTCGTTCCTCAGCCTCTCCAGTAGCTGGGATTACAGGCATGCACCACCACGCCTGGCTAATTTTTTTTTTTTTTTTCAGTAGAAACGGGGTTTCACCATATTGGTCAGGCTGATCTCGAACTCCTGACCTCAAGTGAGCCACCTGCCTCCCAAAGTGCTGGGATTACAGGCGTGAGCCACCATGCCCAGCCTATTTCCTGTTTTTTATTTATTTTGTTTTGGTTTGGTTTGTTTTTGAAGATAAAGTCTTGCTCTGTCACCAGGCTGGAGTGCAGTGGCGCGATCTCGGCTCACTGCAACCTCCGCCTCTTGGAGTTCAAGTGATTCTCCTGCCTCAGCCTCTCAAGTAGCTGGGACTACAGGTGCATGCCACCACGTCTGGCTAATTTTTTATATTTTAGTAGAGACGGGGTTTCACCGTGTTGCCCCGGCTGGTCTTGAACTCCTGAGCTCAGGTATTTCCCATTTTTAAAGGGAAGGAAGCTCATATGGTTTTGGATGTTTGTCCTCTCCAAATCTCATGCTGCAGTGTGATCCTCAGCGTTGGAGGTGGGGCCTGATGGGAGGTATCTGGGTAATGGGGACCTATCCCTCGTGAATGTCTTGATATCCTCCTGGTGGTAATGAGTTCATGCAAGACCTGGTTGTTAAAGAGTCTGAGATGTCCGTTTCTCTCTTACTCCCTCTCTCACCATGTGATGCCAGCTCTTCCTTCGCCTTTCACCCTGAATAAAAGCTTTCTGAGGCTTCCCCAGAGGCAGATGCCAGCACTGTGCTTCTTGTACAGTCTGCAGAACCATGAACCAATTAAAACCTCTTGTCTTTGTAAGTTACTCAGCCTCACATAATCCTGTATAGCAAAGCACAATAAACTAAAAGAGAAGCAGAGGCACAGAATGGTTAAGTAATTTGCCAAGGACACACAGCTCAGAAGCAGCAGGCTGTGGTTGGAATCCAGTGAACTAGCTTCCGAGTGTGTGCTGTTCACCTGTGCTCCACTGACTGGGCCAGCGGGCAGAGATTGAGGAGGGCTTTGGCAAGTATCCTAAAGCAGGGAGCAGGAAATGTTTGGGTCTTCTGATGCCTGGGCCTCTTCTTATCATTGTAATCATCTCTCACTGACTTCAGATAATGCTTTCTTGAATTTGCCAGAAAAACCATAGAGTCGACACACCAGTTCACTTCCCCTTAATCGCTTGAAAGAAAGAGACAAGATCCTCTTTTTCTTTCCCCAGAGGCTTTTATTTGTCCAATATGTCAGTAACACCACATGGGACAAGGGATTTCAGGACCGGATTACCACTTGTTCTTCTCAAAATTAAATCTGCAAAGCTGGGCTGAGACACAGGAAACTGGAAAATTTCTCCCCTAATTTGCAAAAGGTTTGAATTAATCCAAGAGATCAACCCAGGGCAGCAAGGGAGGCCCCTGGCTGCTGCTGTCTGGACATACCCATTTGATGTGGACCTCACGTTCTGGCGGATACTCCCAGGCTCCTCAGCAGACACGCTCATTAACAATGGAGGAGGAGGTAAAGAAACCTCGGCTGAGGAACTTGGCTCACCGAGAGCAGAGAAAAACTGGCCAGAGAACAGCAGCAAGTCACATGCTCAGCTGACAGCATCACACCCGTCCATTTGGGGCCCGAAAAATCTCATTATTCAGACACTGTATTTGCTGGGATAGACAACAGGCAGATTTTTAAAAATCCATTTTTACAGGGAAATTTGGGAGGAGAGAGAAGTATATCTAATTATATGTGTTTTGATCATTTAAATTTGTGATAATATAAAACATGTTATTGTTTTGTTTGCTACATCAAGCTGCTTCCAGCTTCTCTCATTTTCTTTAGATTTTCACTTATTTTATTTTTATTTTTTGATTGATGATAAGCCAAAATGCCTCTGTTTCATCCTATTATCTGGTTTTATTCAAATTTTCCAACATAAAGATTAAGTATGATATTACAGTAATGGCTCGATGAACTTGAGCCAAAAAAAGCAACGTCTAAATATAATATTAGAAAATGGATTTGAGCCCAAACCTACAATAGTAATTAATTGAAATCTGAAATGATAGAGAAATTAAAACGGTCAATAGCATTAGCCATGAGGGAACTGCAAATTAAAGCCACAATGAAATATCGCCTCCCATGCATGAGAAAGGCTAAGATGGAAACAGTGTTGGTGTGGATGTGGGGAACTGGAACCTGCATGTGCTGGTGGTGGGAATGCAGTAGGATGACAAAGTGTTGTTGGAAAACAATTTGCCAGCTTCTTAATACATGAAACATATGCTTGTCATACAACCCAGAAATTCTGCTCTCAGGAACCTAAACATCTGTCCACATGGAGACAGGAAAGCAAATGTTATCATGCAACATTATTTATAATCTCCAAAACCCAAAATCAATCCTTGTGTCAACCTGGGAAAGAATAAACAAATTGTGGGTAGCCAAAGAATAAAACACGATTTGGCAATCAAATAGAACAATAGGTAAAAATAAATCAAATGCATGAAACACTATTTGGCAATAAAAGAAACCACTGGAATGAAATAAGTCAAGCGTTTAAAAATTACATATTGTAGGATTCCATTTAGATGAACTTTCTAAAAAAGGCAAAACTATAGGGACAGAAAGCAGGATCCGTGATTGCTGGGGTCTGGATGTTGAAGCACAGATTAATTGCAGATAGCACAAGGGACCCTTTTGCATGATGATGGTGTTCCAAAACTGGATTGTGGTACAGGCTACACCATTGTATAAAATTACTAAAATCCATTGCACTGTATGCTTAAATGGTTAAATTTTATGGCATGTATATTTCCCCTCAGGAGGGCTCTGGAGGCGTTGACAGTATGAGAGGAGTAAAGTCCGTTTTCCTCTGGTCAGGTGTGTGGGCTGCAGCTTGTTCTTCCTTCGGAAAAGTCCACGACAGGAAAAACGTTCCCTGGGGACGCTTGGTGCCGCCAGTCTCTGCCACAAGGGGGCGGTGCCATCTATTATTTAAGTGGCAGGTGCTAGGGCTTTCAACTTCTGGTTAAGGTCATAGGATTCATGGGGTTTGGGGGCGAACAACGTTGAAAGGGAGAATGAGTCCTCTGTGCTGACAGCTGCAGTGGAACTAATGGGGCGCTGAGATTGTGAACCTCCTGGCCTTCACTGAAACAGATCAGAGGCGGTCCTGATGGGGGACTCCTGGCCTTACTAGAGAAAGCCTGGGAAACTAGATGTGGTTGTACCCATGCCACAGTCTGTGGAGGGCCTGGCTGGACCATGGTGCTGTGGCTTTTCAGAACCAGTACGGCCTCCCTCCTCCAGAGCCCTCTCTCACTGCCTTGCCACAGCCAGGGATTGGGCGCCCCCCCAGGCTGGGCCAATGGGGTCTTTCTGGTTCTTGACTGGCGATGCAGGGACAGAACAGAAACCACTTCCTGGCATCCCCTCGCCAGCATCTTCCTACCAAGACATGGAGAAGCCCGCACTGCCCAGGCCCAGTCATGACACCTGAACACCGATTCTGTGGGGCACCTGAGATCCTTCCAGCACATTCTTCTCCTGCTTGAGTTGTCTAGATTTCATTTCTGTGCTCACACCCTCAAATCCTCATTTGATGAAAGCTTTCTATGATTTTATAGGCACCAAGAAAACCAGACTCCAAATTGACTATGGATGTTCACTCAACCCACCATTGCTAGCTCGCCCCTCTCTTTGAAGTGATTCCCTCTACCTGTGTTTCTCTTTGAGATGCCAGTGTCCCAGCAGGGGCACCCTTTGAGCTCAGTCCATCAGTGTTGGATGTGAGTGTGCTTCCTGGAGTCCATCAGTGTTGGATGTGAGTGTGCGTCCTGGAGTTCATCAGCGTTGGATGAGTGTGTTTATGGGAGTCCATCAGCATTGGATGTGAGTGTGTTTACTGGAGTCCATCAGTGTTGGATGAGTGTGTTTCGCTCAGTCGCTCAGTCCATCAGTGTTGGATGTAAGTGTGTTTACTGGAGTCCATTAGTGTCAGATGAGTGTGTTTACTGGAGTCCATCAGCATCTGATGAGTGTGTTTAGCTCAGTCCATCAGTGTTGGATGAGTGTGTTTACTGGAGTCCATCAGTGTTGGATGTGAGTGTGTTTACTGGAGTCCATCAGCATTGGATGAGGGTATTTACTGGAGCCTATCAGCGTTAGATGTGAGTGTGTTTACTGGAGTCCATCAGCATTGGATGAGTGTGTTTACTGGAGTCCATCAGCGTTGGATGTGAGTGTGCTTCCTGGAGTCCATCAGTGTTGGATGAGTGTGTTTACTGGAGTCCATCAGCATTAGATGTGAGTGTGTTTAGCTCAGTCAGTCAGTGGTTGGATGAGTGTGTTTACTGGAGTCCATCAGTGTTATCATGTAAGTGTATTTACTGGAGTCCATCAGCATTGGATGTGAGTGTGTTTACTGGAGTCCATCAGCATTGGATGAGTGTGTTTAGCTCAGTCCATCGGTTTTGGATGAGTGTGTTTACTGGAGTCCATCAGCGTTGGATGTGAGTGTGTTAGCCTCAGTCCATTAGTGTTGGATGAATGTGTTTACTTGGAGTCCATCAGTGTTGGATGTGAGTGTGTTTAGCTCAGTCCATCAGTGTTGGATGAGTGTGTTTACTAGAGTCCATCAGTGTTGGATGAGTGTGTTTACTGGAGTCCATCAGCATTGGATGTGGGTGTGTTTAGCTCAGTCCATCAGTGTTGCATGAGTGTGTTTACTGGAGTCCATCAGCGTTGGATGTGAAGTGTGTTTTACTGGAGTCCATCAACATTGGATAAGTGTGTTTACTGGAGTCCATCAGCATTGGATGTGAGTGTGTTTATGGAGTCCATCACACTGGATGTGAGTGTGTTTACTGGAGTCCATCAGCATTGGATGTGAGTGTGTTTACTGGAGAACTCCGTCATGTCCAGGTGAATGCCAGCCTGGCTTCTCAGGGTGATTTATCAGCAGCTGTCCAGCTAGCTCCCACAACAGGCTAGCAATGGAATTTCAGGGATTCCACACAGCCAGTGTATTAATCACACTCATGCAAAGTGTGGTGCAGGTCAGCCTGGCTTCCCCTCCAGCCAGTGACTCGGGGATCCAACTCACACTATCCTGTGACACTGTCACCCTTGATTGTGCCACCAGGGAGGGAGGAAGCAGAGAGCTGGCACACTGGTTCTTCTGTGCCTTAGCCTGGAAGGGACACACATCATTTCCACTCATATTTTATTGGCTGCAAAGGGTCTGGGACATAGACGCCCTGTGGCCCAGGACAGAGAAGAGGTCCAGGTATGGATGCACACCAGAAATGCCTCTCACACTCAGATACCGCAGGCCACTTTCACCTCTTTCATAATACTGCTGGAGCAGGCTCTGCCCTTGGGACTGACTTTGAAAATACCCTTGATTTATAGCAATAATGTGTTTATACCCAAGTGACGCAAAATATTGCAAACAGTGAAAGAGATTACAACTTTGGAGAAACAAAATACATATTTCTCAAATGCCTCCTTTCTTGGCTAGATTGCAAAAAAAAAGGCCATTTCTCAGGGAAGTTGGTGCCACTTAGCCCATGTGCCACCCCAAAGGACAGCCTGTTTAATAACTCATTTATAGCGTGGGGCTTTCCAAAGATGGTGCCTGCTTAAATTGAATTGCTTTCTTTTTTAAATGAACATTTTGAAATGGATTCTCTATCTTGTGTTAGAAGCAAATTGACAGATAAGTAAAGTTTGTTTCCTGTACCCCAGCTTGCACTGTGAATGAATTGAAAGTAAATGAGGAGGGAGTTGGGTTTCCCTGCAGTGACAGCCCAGAATTATTGGTCTGTTACTGCCAGCCAGCAGAGCTGTTAGCTATGTCCTCAGGGAGGGAGGAAAATTTGCTCAGCTACCATTTGAGACGAGTTGCATCTCCCCAGGATTGATCTGTTAAGTGGTTTACTATTGTGAGTCTATGTTCCTCCAGTGGGAACCTCTGGCAGAAACTCAGAGTGCAGTGGGGAAGAGGAATGAGGCTTGTTTTTAACGCCATGTGACTAATACAGTTAACATAGTTCTCCACAGTCTAGAAGCCACATGTCTGGACCCTTGTAGGTCATTTTGACAAGGATGACTGTCCTTTGTGTTCTGACCGTGTATTCTTGGGGTTTCCAGGTACCCCAAGAAGACCCATGAATAGCTCGTGTAAGAATCTCATTAAAAGGAGGTCATTGCTATTGTAAGACATTTAACATGGATAAAGTTTTTTTTTTTAAAAGGTGGGGGAACATGGCATGGTGGCTCACATCTGTAATCCCAGCGCTTTGGGAGGCTGAGATGGGAGGATTGCTTGAGGCCAGGAGTTGGAGACCAGCCTGGGCAACATAGCAAGACCCCATCTCTACCAAAAAGAATTGTTAATAATATCAGGGCAAGGATGGTGGATACCTGCAGTCCCAGCTACTCGGGAAGCTGAGATGATGAGAGGATTGTTTGAGCCCAGGGGTTACAGGCTGCAGTAAGCAGTGATCTTGCCACTGCACTCCAACCTGGGCAACACAGCAAGACCCTGTCTCAAAAAAAAAAAAAAAAGTCATTGCTGGCCCACGTTCATCAGGAGATTAGGGAGTTATCATGGTCACTCATATGGCACCAGAGAAATTGCAGAGCCAATCCCATTTGCTACCTGAAAAGTCTCATTTACATGGATGCAAATGAGGTGATGCTCAGATTCCACCAACTGAGTGGTGTGGGCTCCAACCAATCAGAACAGACCAGAGTCATAACACTGACCAATCAGAAGGGGCTCAGAGGTTCGGCGTGGTCCACAGAGCGGCAGCGTGGATATAAATCTCCATCCCTCAGATGGGGACTGCAGATTCAAACCATGACTTGCTGTCCTGAGCCTTGCCCAGATTTCTAAATCCACCATTCCATCAGGGAGTAAGAAATGAATTTAGCCCCCTCCTTCTTGGGGTTTCTACCTACTTCACAGTTTTTTTGGGGTAACAACTCCTAGATCTCCTGCTGCCCAAGCCAAGGCTGAAGCTTGAATTTTATTTCCTGGTCTTGACATACAGGCTGTCCTGAGCCATCCATCATTCCTGGATTGCAGTCTCTTCACATCTGCAGTTGTCTGCAGCCCAAGCACAGGGCTCCGGCCTCATCTCCAAGGCTGGCTCTTCAGACAATGACTCCATCCGGGGTCCTGATGGTGCTCCTGCAGGAAGCAGGCCAAGATCCTGCTGCTGCTTTCTAATTCAAGGCCTTCTTCATAAAGTGCCATGACCTCAAATTCCCTTATTTAAAATGCTTTTAGAACTCAAATAGGAAAGATATGCAAATGGTTTCTCCTTTTCTTTCATGCCCTATATGTTCATTAAGCAACTACTATGCCCAGTCACTGTTCCAGGCAGTAGGGGAGGAACAGTGACTGAGAGACACAACATCTCTTCATGGAGATTCTCTTTAAGAGGGACACAGTCAAGGCTTCAAAGCTGAAATGAAACAATGTCTCCTAGGTGATCACAGTTGGGGAGATCATAGCAGGGAATGGGAATAGGGGGTGAAGGAAGGTGAGGGTGGAGCCATGCAGGTGTCTCAGGGAACAGCACTCCAGGCAGAAGGAACAGCATATGCAAAGACTGCCATGTTTAAGACATAGCAACAAGATGCTGTGGCTGGAAAACATGACGGACTGGAGGAGAAGCAGGGAGGAAACCAAGGGCTCCAGATTCCACAGAACTTTGGCTTCACTCTGAATCAGATGAAAACCAGGCGGAGGTTTGAGCAGAGCAGCAGCCTGGTCTCATTGACGTTTTTAAAGGGGTTTTAACTCTGTTTTCAGCTCCATGTGACCAATGCAGTTAGCACCCTTCTCCACAGTCCAGAAGCCACATGCCTGGACCCTTGCAGGTCATTTCGACAAGGATGACTCTCCTGTGTGTTCTGACCTCTGTATTCTTAGGGTTTCAGGTACCCCAAGGCTGCCCTG